>NC_091951.1:246632355-246774855 GCF_031021105.1 Erythrolamprus reginae
AGCTCTGTACCAGGGAGGGGCTATATGTTTTTCTTATGTCGGATCACCCTGGTATATTTAAGGAACGTCACAGCTCCTTTTTGCCTCTAGGCCCAACCCAGGACCACTACAAGGCAGTTAATATATTTATAGCCGACAACTATATTCTGTATGTGTTAAAATGTTTTCAGCTGGAATTTTTTAAAATTAAGGGAGACTAGGATGGTCCCATTTCGGCCTTATTAGGCCTCATCAGCTAGCCACACCCCTTTCTTTTACTGGGATTCGATCTGGTGAACTCTGCATTGTAAAGCAGAGAACTAGCAGTTAGAGCTATTCGATCTGAATCCTTCCAGCTCTGTACCAGGGAGGGGCTATATGTTTTTCTTATGTCGGATCACCCTGGTATATTTAAGGAACGTCACAGCTCCTTTTTGCCTCTAGGCCCAACCCAGGACCACTACAAGGCAGTTAATATATTTATAGCCGACAACTATATTCTGTATGTGTTAAAATGTTTTCAGCTGGAATTTTTTAAAATTAAGGGAGACTAGGATGGTCCCATTTCGGCCTTATTAGGCCTCATCAGCTAGCCACACCCCTTTCTTTTACTGGGATTCGATCTGGTGAACTCTGCATTGTAAAGCAGAGAACTAGCAGTTAGAGCTATTCGATCTGAATCCTTCCAGCTCTGTACCAGGGAGGGGCTATATGTTTTTCTTATGTCGGATCACCCTGGTATATTTAGGCCTAATAAGGCCGAAATGGGACCATCCTAGTCTCCCTTAATTTTAAAAAATTCCAGCTGAAAACATTTTAACACATACAGAATATAGTTGTCGGCTATAAATATATTAACTGCCTTGTAGTGGTCCTGGGTTGGGCCTAGAGGCAAAAAGGAGCTGTGACGTTCCTTAAATATACCAGGGTGATCCGACATAAGAAAAACATATAGCCCCTCCCTGGTACAGAGCTGGAAGGATTCAGATCGAATAGCTCTAACTGCTAGTTCTCTGCTTTACAATGCAGAGTTCACCAGATCGAATCCCAGTAAAAGAAAGGGGTGTGGCTAGCTGATGAGGCCTAATAAGGCCGAAATGGGACCATCCTAGTCTCCCTTAATTTTAAAAAATTCCAGCTGAAAACATTTTAACACATGTATATATATGTATATATATGTATATATATGTAAATATATGTGTGTATATATATATATATATATATATATGTATATATATATATATATATATATATATATATATATATATATATATATGTATATATATATATGTAGATTGTTCTGAATTCGGGTTTTGCCCTGTGTAATATATATATAATATATATAATATATATATATATAATATATGTATATATTTACATATTATAAAGTGATTCCAATTTACTCCTTATAGCTTGGTCTCGAATTCTACTGACCATATATCCTCTTACCTTGTCCCGCCGACCTTTATTCTTTGTCTGTGACACAGCTGAGAAACTTCTCAGAAGATGCTAGGGAAAAATCGCCAAAAATTGTGTCATTAGTGGGTGTCTTTTGGTGAGGCTCTCTGAAAAGGCCTGTGCATATGTGTGTGTGGGGGGGCACATGAATACATGCTAGCAGGCCCACACACACCCTTTTGGCACGTGAAAACCATTTCTTCTTAAGTCTTCTTAAGTCTTCTTAAGTCTCTTCTCTAAGTCTCTTCTAAAGTAATTTCTTCCCCAGTCTCTTCTTAAAACCCTCCAGTAATGAAGCACTCACAATTTTTGAAGGCAAGCTGTTCCACTGTTTAATTTTCCTCACTGTTAGGAAATTTCTCTTTGTTCCTAGGTTACTTCTCCCATTGATTAGTTTCTATCCATTATTTCTTGTCCTGTCTTCTGATACTTTGGAAAATAAATTGACCTGCTCCTCTTTGTGACAATCTCTTAAATACTGGAATACTGATACCATGTGTCCTTCCCGCAAGGCCTTCTTTTCTCTAAACTAGCGAAACCCAAATCCTGCAACTGTATTTAGTCTCCAAGCCTTTAATCATCTCTGCACTTTTTCCAAAGTCTCAACTTCTTTTTTGTGATGTGGTGATCAAAACTGGATGCAGTATTCCAAGTGTATTCTTACTAAGGCAGTACTAATAGTTCATGTGATTTTGATTCTATGCCTCTATTTATACAACCAAGTATTCTATTAGCTTTATACAACCAAGTATTCTATTAGCTTTATACAACCAAGTATTGCCCCGGAAGCGGAGTAACGACCCTGAGAAAGTAGCTGGAATTTAATAATGGGTCACTTTATTAAATTAGCATAAATTTAAATAACGTAAATTTAAATAACAACAATTTAAATAACATCAATTTAAATAATGTAACTTTAACGTTATAACAGTGTAAACAAAGTACCTGCAGAGGCCAACAACTAATGGGGCGGAATTTACCTGTCAAAACATTCATAGGCAACTTATTGGGCATAACTCCTTGCTGATCCAGGTGAAGGTAGCCACCTTCACCTGGATCCGAGCCACGCCCCTAAGCGTGTGGGAGGAGCTCACCCTCCAATCCCTGAGGGAAATTGGATAATGTGAGTCCCATGGGCATCCCCTCTCCAATCCCCGAAGTTGTACCTCATGGGGAGAGGCGGCCCATCATCTTGAAAAAATGCCCAAAAGGAGAATGTGCAGTTGCTCCTACTGCCCATTTCCGCCCCTAACCTGCCAACCACAGTGACCAGAGGGAAGCCAATTGATCTACATTGTGCCGCACCCCCTAACCAGTCCATCCTTAACGTCAGTGTGGAATAGGTGAAAAAACCACCGCACCCTTAGTAGAGACCACAAAAAAATCCTATTCGGCCCTGAGGTGACCCCTTCCAAGCACACTGTGCGGGTATTCGCTTCAGGATAGCTGAGGGCAGAAAGGGGGAGGTCCGCTTCAAGCCGCCCTTAAATAGGGCAGCTTAGGACCTCCCCCCAAGCCCAGGAGGCAGCGCACTGGCCTGGCACACTGCCAAAAGCCAAACATCTGGTTTTTCACCGGAAGCCAGAACGGAGGAACAAGCAGTGTCTCCCGGCTCCAGGGGCAATTTCAGCCAGCGTCTTAACACGCTGGCCGTGCATTTCTATTAGCTTTTTCGGCTGTTGCCACACATTGCTGACTCATCCACTAGGACTCACAGTTACTGTTTTAGAACCATGTTTCGCCTAATAACTGTACCTGTATCTTTGGTTTTTCTTGATTTTCTCCACATTAAAGTTCATTTTGTTGGCTAGGGTCTATTGTTCAAGTCTGTCAAGATCTTTTTGGATTCTGAGGTGTTGCTATTTCTGCCAGCTTAGTGTCATCTGCAAATTTGATGAGTTATTCTTCTATTCTCTCATCTAAGTTATTTATGAAGATATTGAAGATATATTGAAGACAGAACCTTGTGGCATTCCACTGTTTACTTCCCTCCATGTAGATGTAGTACCATACTTGTTGAGTATGTTATGTCAACTCAATTTGTAAAAACACATCCCATTTAAATTATTTTCATAAGTGCACATTATTGAACAATAATGTGTCCCATATCATTTATAGCTGCAAATGTATAATGAAACCATGGCTCAAATTCCCCTTTGCAGATAAATTTCTACAAAAGCAGATATGCAATATATACACAGAAAACAGAAGATTGTCAATAGTTGCACACCATTTACCTGTGGTATATATTTGATATATTTGTTTTCTTTTCCATTTTGCTTGACAAGGGCTATTTTTTAAGCATTCATGTAATGCAAGTTGTAATAACATACGTTGTAATAAATACTGCATGAATTCAGCTGCTGGAAATGTCATTTAATCTAATAGGTCTCTGGAAGGCAAAATCTGACTAACCATGTGAAGTGAATGTGTTGGTTTACAACATTCTGAAATATTTTGTGGATTCAGACAGCTGTGTCATTCTTCATATAGTTCATTTATTTGGTTGTCTCTATTTCTTTTCATAACAGAAATCAGACATGTGTGCATTTTATTTAATGAAGAGAGCATAAATTTGCAAAAAATTAAAATAGATTTTCACTGCTGCTAGATTTTATAAAAAGAGAACCAACTTGGCCAGCTCACCAATATTCTTAATTAGTAGTAGAAAACTATTCTAAATAGCTTTTTGACCTTTGTTTAATCTCATTCAAATGCATGGAAAAGGGTTCCCACTCCCACCCACCCAAAGAAGAATATTTCAGTAAAATCTGGAAGCTGTAATCCTTATGATGGAATCAAATTTCATTTCAATTAAATGTGGGGAATCATAGACGTCTAAGCAAAACCTGGCTGGACCTGGAATTGGTGGGGGCATAGAGTCTTTTCTCAGACCTGTGTCTTCCCAAATTCGGGTTTGGTATCAGCTCAGATCTCATGGGATGTGGAGTATGATTATCCCAATGCATGACTACTCTCAGAAGTTATGCTATACCAATAACCAGCTGTAGAGTAATCGGGTCAACAGATCAATTGACACTATTTACGACATCTGATAAATTTATAGATATGAATTTTTCTCTTGTTTTTCTTCTTCTTTCTTTTATTTTAATTTTTTTCTCTTCTCTTTCCTTTCCCTTTTTCCTTCCTTCTCTTTCTCTTTCTTTAGCTTTATTTCCTTTTATATATGTAGGTGTGTATTTTGATTTATAACTGTATACTCTAAATTCATATACATTTGTACCAATATTTGCATAGTCCTTTTGCTTTATGTATCTCCTCCCCTATTTATCTTCAATAAAGAATATATTTTCTTAAAAAAAACCCAGATTTCGGGTGGTCTAGTCAGTTGGACTCTAGGGAACAATGGCAATTGTTGTTGCATAGCATCATCTCTTCTTCTACTACTGGATTGGGCTGGTGACAGAGTCCCCAAAATCATTGATATTTGGAGATTACAGTTTTCAGCCTGGCAACATAAAATCTGAGGTAGTTCAGGGATGTGTGGTGTCCATAGCAACTATGACCTAATCTCTAAGCCCAACAAATATTTATGGCTACATGTTAGATCTGTTTTTTGTCTCAGGTTACATCTTGTATTGGAGAACATTAATATTCATCACTAGCCCTGGTCAGAGATGTACTCTCAGGCTTAATGTCAGCCCTTCGAGGTAATCCAGACAAGAAGTACCCACCATGAATACTAATGCTATCTTTATTATAAAGTCACAGCATCAGAATCTTACAAGTCTGAAAGTACAGTGTCTTCCCTCCCTCCCAATTACCTTTATAGTCCAAGAAACTAGGGAGGGCCCCTTCTGAGATTTGTGCATGCGCTGGCTGAGGAAATACAGTGATACCTTGTCTTACAAACTTAATTGGTTCCGGGACGAGGTTCTTAAGGTGAAAAGTTTGTAAGATGAAATAATGTTTCCCACAGGAATCAATGGAAAAGCGATTCATGCGTGCAAGCCCAAAATTCACCCCTTTTGCCATACGAAGCACCCGTTTTTGCACTGCTGGGATTCCCCTGAGGCCCCCCTCCATGGGAAACCCCACCTCCGGACCTCTGTGTTTTTGCAATGCTGCAGGGGAATCTCAGCAGGGGAATCCCAGCATCGCAAAAATGGGTGCTTCGCCGGCAACGGAAGTCCAGAGGTGGGATTTCCCAGCGAAGGGAGCATCAGTGAAATCACAGCATCGGAAAAACACTGAAGTCCTCAAAACCCCACCTCCGGACCTCTGTGTTTTTGTGATGCTGCGATTTCACTGAGGCTCCCCTTGCTGGGAGAGGGAAAACGGGTGCTTCGCTGGCAATGGAAGTCCAGAGACGGGGCGGTGGGTTTGTAAGTTGAAAATAGTTTGTAAGAAGAGGCAAAAAAATCTTAAACCCCGGGTTTGTATCTCGAAAGGTTTGTATGACGAGGCGTTTGTAAAATGAGGCATCACTGTATGGGATTTGAAGTCCACAAGTTGTAAAGTTGCAAAGGTTGGAGACTCCTGACCTAAAGGACCAAGAAAGAAACCCCAAATGTACTTGAGAATGGGATTGAACTCACAGGAGTTTCTCTTCATAAACTATTTGAGAGTTTGGGAAAAAAAAAACACATTTTGATATGGAATTAATTTTAATAATGCAAACGTACCGGACTTCTTCTAGGTTTCATTATCAGGCAACGTGAACTGAAAATGAAATTGTACCATCGCTTTGATCTGCTACTCTTGGGGCTGGCTTTTCCTCCCTGCCAAATCAGTCTTGTACTTTTTTTGCTTCTCATTAAGAAAGCCTTGAGAAAGCTTTAAAAATCTCAGGGTTCCCAGGAATACGGCTTTTTAAAAAAACCTACTAAGGCAGAGGAATCAGCGGGATATACAAGTCATAAATACACAGATTTAGAGAACAGATGTACATTTCCTGCTGTTTGAGGAGATGAGCCGAGATCAAAAGCGAGCTAGCTGCAATAACCTCGAAGCCACATAGTCAGCCACAAAGTCCAATTTACTGAAAGGGAATGTCTGACACCCAGATAACAATCTGAGTAAAACTCCTTTTTTGAGAGAAGTTTCAACGTTGTTCATAAGTTACAGTGGTGGAAAGGGTTTATTTTTCCTCACAGCTCCTACAGATGGAGATTGACTTGCAAAGTCGGCTCCAGATTAGAGATCCTGGTTTGCATAATGTAGCAGAGAGCCTGCTGGGAGTAAAAAAAATAGGTTTGGCTTGCTTTTGCAGCTTACTTACCAGAATGTACCAAAATGGGCAAAATTGTTCTTCTTTATAAGCAGAGATGCTTTGTGGAGCTAGAAATTACCCAAGATTTGTAACCCGGTGTGTGCTTTCTCTATCTTATTAAAAAAAGGGGGGGGGGGAGAAATGGTGATAGAATGAATAGATGCTGAATAAATATGAATTTAATACAAACATGGGAGATCAGCACAAAGGACTACATCGAGGCGACTGCCATATATACAGAGCTAATTTAAAAACAAAGATGTGGGGAAAATTAAAAAATGAGTTTGATGTTAATGCTTTATTCTACTACAACTGCCTTTTTTCCCTTTACCCCTCTCCCTTCTCTTTTCCCCTTTCCCTCCCCACTATATCCTACTATTTGCTTTTGTATTTTTTTATTTTATTCTATAATCTAATAAAATGTTATAAAACTAGGTGTGTGGGGGAGAGAGAGCAAAGATATGAATGAAAATTGGGTAAAGAGGAAGAAAATGTCACAGCCCAGGCAAAATTGATCAGTTCCTGAAAAAGGTTGTGAGAATACTTCTGCAATACTTCTGCCTCATGTATCACAGCAGCTGGTTAGGTCCCACAGAGTCGTCCTTCTCCAGGTCCCGTCAGCCAGACGATGTTGTCTGGCGGGACCTAGGGGAAGAGTCTTCTCTGTGGCAGCCCCAACCCTTTGGAACAAACTCTGGGGATACAGTGCCCCTCCCTCCTGGTCTTTCGCAAAGCTTTGAAGACTCATTTCTGCCAACGGGCATGGGGGCCATGAACGCTGAGATTAACCCCGAACAATGCTATGAGTGACTGGATTAGATTAATGCACATGATTGTGTTAGGATAAATGGGGTTTTAAGGAATTTTTTAGTTTTTGCATTATTTTAAATATTAGATTTCTACACATTGCACTGTATTTATTATGTTGTATGCTGCCCTGAGTTGGTTGAGAAGGGCAGAATAGAAGTCTAATTAATAAATTAATAAATACTGTATATGAAGCAGTGTGTGTAACTGGTGAAAGTAAATACGGTATAAGAGGGTGTTGGTGAATGCTAATTTCATTTCTGTTTCCCTTTCTGTTTTTCCCTCAATGCATTCTTTTCATTCCTTTGGTTTACTATTTTTCATGCTTTTTCTAAGCCCTACCTATGGTTGCTAATCTTAAAATAGTATACTGCAGCAAGATTTGTGTTCCCTGGTTCTTTTTGCAAGTGTGCATGTATTTTAATTACCTTTGTTATACTCACATTTACTTGTTAAACAATTCAGTTTACTACCACCACCCTGCTTCTAATCTAGAAAGCTGTTTTCAAAATCCTTTGGTTCAGCTTTAATTCATAGTTGGTGAATTAGCCAGTATCTGCATTATAGTTTGTTGTTAGTTGCAAAGTTGTGTTTGACCCATCGTGACCCCATGGACAATGTTCCCCTAGGCCTTCCTGTTCTCTACTATTTTCTGGGGTCCATTTAAGCTCATGCTGAGTCTTCGGAGAGGGGCGGCATACAAATCTAATAAATTATTATTATTATTATTCAGTGACTCCATCCAGCCACCTCATTCTCTGTTGTCCCCTTCTTCTTTTGCCCTCAATCTTTCCCAGCACTAGGCTGTTCTCCAGTGAGTTCTTCCTTCTCATTAGGTTTATAGTCTACATCATTATAATCTACATCACTGTAAAATCTGCATTGATGTTTAATAAACAAGCCACTTCTCCTGTACTGGCAAAGCCATCCTTAGTGTGAAAGTATCTGCACCACTCCAATTTATATTTAGATTGAGGAAGTGTCTCTGTGTTTGTGTGTATAATAGATAAAAGAACATTCTATTCATGGCTTTTTCAGTTGCTAAGTAAAAAATACTAGGAATATGGGCTGTGAACCCATTTTTCTAATTAGCATCTCAAATATTATGTAAATTAAGCCATTCAACAGAACTGAGCATTTGAAAGACAGTACGTGTGATTGTACTTTTTTAAAAAAGGCTAATTAGTAGAGATTTTCTCCAAAAATGAAATGGCTCATGTAATAATTTATTTCAATTCCAGATATTGTCAACATTTTGAAGGCCTTCTTTTTAATTAAGTATGATGGATGAAACATTTAATGATTATTCAAGCTCAGGCGCGAGTAATTAATATGAACAGCAGCAAAATTTCAATATTCCAAGATTCTCCTCCACGTAGAAGAAGTCTTCAATTTATGACCACAATTGAGAACGAGAATTTCTGTCATTAAGGTATTTATTAAATTATTAAGCTATTAAGTCCAATTTGACAATATCCCCCCCCCCCGCAGTAAAGGGCTACCAAAATTTACTACTACACTGTGGGCGTGGCTTATGCAGGACGCCCTGCATTTTCTTTCAATATCTTTCAGTGCAAATTGGGTGGTCTGGGTTAGAGCTCCATTTTTGCTACCCTCCCTGCATTCCCCCCTTGTGGGCAGTAGCCCCCCTGCCTCCCCCTTTTTGCTAATTTCTTATCAACAGAAATTAGTTGATAAGCAAATCGCTGCAGTCCTTAACTGGACGACCTGGTTGATAAGCGAATCTGGCATTCCCCATTTACATTGTTTGTCAGAAGCTAGTGGGGAAGGTCATAAATGGTGATCAGCTGAGCCTGGGACACTGCAACCCTTGCAAGAAGATGCTGGTTGCTAACCACCTGAATTCTGATCATGTGACAGTGCAGATAATAATAATTAATTAATAATAATTTATTGGATTTGTATGCCGCCCCTCTCCGCAGACTCGGGGCGGCTAACAACAATAATAGACACAACATGTACAATCCAATAATAAAAAACAACTAAAAAACCCTATTATAAAACCAAACATACACACAAACATACCATGCATAACTTGTAATCTAATCTCTGGGGGGAGTTGGTACCAGAGGGCCGGGGCCATCACAGGGAAGGCTCTTCCCCTGGGGCCCGCCAAACGACATTGTTTAGTCGACGGGACCTGGAGAAGGCCAACTCTGTGGGACCTTATTGGTCGCTGGGATTCATGCGGTAGCAGGTGGTTCTGGAGGTAATCTGGTCCATTGCCATGTAGGGCTTTAAAGGTCATGACCAACACTTTGAATTGTGACCGGAAACTGATCGGCAGCCAATGCAAGCCACGGAGTGTTGAAGAAATGTGGGCGAATCTTGGAAGCCCCACGATGGCTCTTGCGGCTGCGTTCTGCACGATCTGAAGTTTCCGAACACTTTTCAAAGGTAGCCCCATGTAGAGAGCATTGCAGTAATCGAACCTCGAGGTGATGAGGGCATGAGTGACTGTGAGCAATGACTCCCTGTCCAAATAGGGCAGCAACTGGTGCACTGGGCAAACGCCCTCCTCGCCACAGCCGAAATATGATGTTCCAATGTAAGCTGTGAATCGAGGAGGACGCCCAAGTTGCGAACCCTCTCTGACTCACAACCCGCAATCTCAGGGGCAATGAGATGCTGCCCCAATGGTAAATCCAAGAAGAGGTCCTAAGTCACTTTGTTTCAGTTCTGTTGTAACTTTGAATGGCCACTAAACAAGTGGTTGTAGGTTGAGGATATATCTTTTACATGCATTTCCCTTGTAATGTTACATTCTCAGACTGAAGCACATAGGTTTCAGTCAGGTCCTCCATTCTGGAGGGAAAATACTGGGTGCTGATTGGTTAGACAGGCTGGCAGCTCCCTATAATAGGGCTGGCTGTCAGGCAGCACCTTTGCTGGTTTATAAATAGTTGCCAAATAAAGAGCTGTTGTTTTGAAGCCACTTCTGTCTGCCTCTTCCTTTCATCCTTATTTAATATGTAATGTTCAAGTTCTATTAGTTAGCTTTTTGTATTCTGGCACACTGGGCATATCTAGAATTCCATCTCTTTCCTTTTATTTATATGGTTTGACTTTCATTTTTTATTCTTTGTACTGTGATCATGAGATCCTGGTATTTGACATCTGATGAAACAGTAGATAACGTTTGATAATCATTTTCCAATAAACATCACATCTGCCACAGAGCTGGGAAATGTCCATGATGGGGAAGTTGACATATATGCAGACTAGATCAGGTTTTAGATCCAGATCAAATACACTGATACATCACAAGAATTTGATAGTTTCTCCGAACATTATTAAATGCTAATAAGAAAAGATATAAATGAATAGTGTGCATGCAAAATCATGATTTGACTATTTGTTAAGGCCCAAAAAGCTCTATTTATTTATTTGTGGGTTTTTTTGTTTACTTACTTACTTACTTACTTACTTACTTACTTACTTACTTACTTACTTACTTACTTACTTACTTACTTAATTACATATTTGACTTCTATGCCGCCCAATCCTGAAGGACTCAAAGCGGCTTACAACACAATAACAATATAAAAAGATACAGCAATAAAAAAGAAGTTGAATATAAGCTCTAAAAAAGTAACCTCAATAAAACTCATTTATATAAAAACCAATCAAATCTTATGCATGCACAGCATTCATAAAATAAAATTTAGCCATGAAAGATGGACAATTCATGGCCCCCATGCCTGCCTGCAAAGCCATATATCACATCTACAGTGTAAGGTAAATTCTATTGAAATTCGTGCACAAGTGATGTTGCAACATAAACATATTATAGTATAAATAGTTGATTGTTTTATAAAAGGAAAAAACTGAAATGGATGAATGGATGGATGAGTAAGTAAGTAAGTCATTTCCAGTTGCTAAATTACATGTTATGTCTAGTGATGGGAAAACCCAATAGTATTCGGGTTCGGAAAGTTCGGCTGAATTTTACGCAAAATTCGGCTGAACCCAAACCGAACCCGAACTTGAACCCGAATGGGGAATCCCTCCCACAAAGAGATTCCAGGGGCGGAGCTTTGACGTCACTGGCAGGTTGCTAAGGACACCAAGGTGATCACTTCCTGGATTCCATGGAATCCAAGAAGTTATCACCTTGGTGTCCTTAGCAACCTGCCGGTGACGTCAAAGCTCCGAACACCGAACACGACCCCGAAGTTTGGAAAAAATTTGGGTTCGTGCTCGGCATACCGAACACCGCAAAATTCGGTAAGGACCCGAATTGTGCGGATTCAGTTCGTCCATCACTAGTTATGTCCAATCTTCTGAAGATTGGAACTGTCTCATTGTACTCAGTGTTCATGTTTACAAAACCACATTATTATTTTAATAAAACCACATTATTATTTTGATAAAATGGGAGGTTGTTTTAGCAGCCTCCATGGTAAGGATTTTAGAATTTTCCCACGCTAGCGATAAATTTCATGGTCGGAAGTTTCCAAATTATTCAATCCTGTAAAAATTTTAAAAGGGCACCGTAATAGATCTGATCTTTCCAAAAATCATTTGGATACCAATTTTCCCATTACTATTTAAATATGCAGATATAACAGCAAGATTACTACAAAACTGGGGCCTAATTGTAATTGTTCCAAACTATAAATAGGGAATGAAAAAACTTTCCAACATTTATTGCCCAATTACTTGATTAAGTACTGTTGGCACATTATATGAAACACATTTGTATGAAAAAATCTTATGCTGGATGGAGTCAGAAGTATTTTTTCCTAGATGTTTGGTGGAAAAAAAGTCTGTGTAGGTATTTTGCTTTTATCTCTAGATCTAAATTTGGGGAACACTTAGCAACATCTCTATTGATCATTTTTATGTATAAGAAATATAAGAGTACTAATCTAATGATATAATGTAGATAATATGCTACGTAAAGCTGCATTTTAAGTGCATAAAGGGCTAGGAAAATAACTTTGAGACACAGGCAGAAAAGCCATAATCTAGGCAATGGTCTAAATCCAAAGGAGGAATGGGATGATGAAAGCATTTCAGAATTTGACCCTCCTAGTTCCCTGAGATGTAAAGGCAGATCAAGGCATGGGGGGGATAGCAATAGCACTTAGACTTATTTACCACTTCACAGTGTTTTACAACCTTGTTTAAGTGGTTTACAGAATCAGCATATTATCCCCAACAATCTGAGGCCTCAGTTTACCAACCTGAGAAGGATGGAAGGCTGAGTCAACCTTGAGCTGATGAGATTGGAACTGCCAAACTGCTGGCAACCGGTGATCAGTAAAAGTAGCCTGTAGTAATGCCTTCTAACCACTGTGCCACCATGGCTTAGGAGTAGTGATGGTCGAACCCAATGGTGTTCGGGTTCGGCAAGTTCAGATGAACTTTATGCAAAGTTCAGCCGAACCTGAACCTGAACGGTCCATGGTGCCAAAGCTCTGACCCCAGAATCCCATCATTTTTTATTTTTACGTGAAAGGACCTCCCTTTGCTTGCAGCACCGCTGTGGTGCCCTTTTTCGTAAAAATAAAAATAAATAAAAATAAAAAATCAGTTAAAATAAAAAACGATGGGATTCCGGGGACGGAGCTTTGGTCCCACATATACTGGCAGGTTGCTAAGGACTCCAAGGTGATCACTTCCTGGATTCTGGGGGCGGCCCTAGAATAATGGAGGGAGGATGGAATCCAGGAAGTGATCACCTTGGCATCCTTAGCAACTTGCCGGTATACATGACATCAAAGCTCCGCCCCCAGAATCTCTTCGTGGGATTCCTCAGCTCCTTTTGTGCCTCCCTCCCATCCTCCCGACCGGCCGACAGTTCCCCGGTGTTCGCCCTCCTCCGCCGCCACCAGCATCCAGCTCCTCCTCCTCTTCTCAGCAGATGACAGCCGGGCGGTGGCTTTCGCGATGTTCGGCACGAACGCCGAACTGGAGCACAATTTTTTTTTTTAATGTGCGGGTTCGTTTCGCCCAACACTACTTAGAAGCAGTTCTGTCCCCAAAGTATTTGCAGGGTTAATTTTTTTTCCCTGTTTAGCTAGTTTTTAGATACGTTTGGCAACCTTGACCTTACTGGCCAAAGTACATGCAGCATGTTCCCTTCATATGGAAATATTCAGGGATTAATACTTACTTCCCCTTCCCTGTCTTGTCACTTCCTATTACAAGCAATGATAAAAAGAGGAAGTGAAGCCATTCCAGCTGCCATTCAGAGAAGCCACTTATAGTTCTTCAGCTGCAATCTCCTCCCATCTGGAGGTATCGCAGGCAAGCAGCTTATCCCTTCACATACCTTTAGGCAGCGTAGGCTCTTGGGGGTGCAGGGGCAGTTATATTTTTGGCCTAATTCAATTCAATTCAATTCAAAACTTTATTATCAGAGTAGAATGTGTACAATTAGATTGGCTCCTCCTCCCAACACAATACAACTCACAGTGAAAGATTGAAAATCCCTAGCCCAGTGAGTCCAACTAACAAACAGACAAACTACCAGTCCTATTGCACCATGTGAATATATTGCACATCGTGCCAGCCCCACAAGTCAATCATACTATGCTGTTGTAAAGTTATTTTTCATTCAGGAGTCTTGACAGCCCACAGTTAAAAACTATTCTTCGGCATGTTTATGTGGCTGCCTATGCTTTTGTATTTCCTTCCGGATGGTAGGAGAATGAAGAAGGGCTGGGCCAGGTAGTGAGTAGTCCCTGAGGATTTACCTCACTCTTCTAATCAGTAAATAGGCCATGTTATAGCTAGGAGTACATGGTTACTTTTATAATTGTGTTGTAATTATATGCTATCGCTTATTTTTTACAGTTTTACCAGATCTTTCAATGTTCAATATTATCGTCTTTATTGAATGGGAAGAAAGGTTAATTGCCTAGATAGCTTTTCATAGAGCCACAGGGTTATGGACTGGAGATTTCAGGATGCCTTCTAACTTGCAAAGTTTAGTAGAGTCTTTGATGCTCTCTTAGCTTGGTTGTTTGCACACAGAATGCTTTGTTACCTGTTGAGCCAAACATCTTCAATGCCCTGTCAATGTTGTGGGAGTGTTGCTTTCTTTTGAATAGTTCCTTGGTTAGGCTATTGTTTATTGCCTGATTGTTTATTTGAGTTCCTTGATTAATATATAGTTTGTTGTTGGATTGTATATCTGTTGTTAATCCAGGTGTTAATCCTGGTTTATCTGGGTGTTGTTATGCTTTTACCTTTTTATTGTCTCTTTGGAATGCTGTGTAATTGTTGTTTATTTCCACATGCCTGTGGATGGCTGATTTGTTTAAGTGTCAATTTTTTAGGAATTCCCTAGCGTTTGGGATTTAGCTTGGTCTAGGATGCTTACTGTTTCCTAGATGCAACTAAGATTAAATTTATGTATTTGGGAATGAAGTTTTCAGTGTCTTCTGACTGTTGATGTTCATGTTCATGGATGCACTCTGCTGGTCCTTTACCTGTCTGTCAGGTGGGGGTTTCAACTTCCTTCTGCTACCGGTGATTGATGCGTGTGCAGCTCTGGGTCACCGGTGGGCGCACATGCATGTCTGGCAGCTGTGTTCATATGTTGGAGCAAGATTTTGCTTCCAGGCATGTGCAAAAGCAAAAAATCACCAAAAATCAATGAAATCTTGTGTCACCGTGCATTCTCTTGCAAGATTTTGCTTCCTGCACATACGCAGAAGCCAAATCTTGCTCCATCATGCCTGCTTGCCAATCACCGACAGGTGCTCACACAGCTCCATTTTCACTACCGGAACGCCATTCAACCCCCTGTCCAGGTAGGAATCCAATACTACTGTCTGTCCTATACAATAGTTGTTATAGACTTACACTGTATATTAGAGATTCCTCCTGTGTTTTCAATTTGAGCTACCAGGTTTTTTGATGTT
The DNA here is from genome assembly GCF_031021105.1 of Erythrolamprus reginae. Classification (NCBI taxonomy): domain Eukaryota; kingdom Metazoa; phylum Chordata; class Lepidosauria; order Squamata; family Dipsadidae; genus Erythrolamprus; species Erythrolamprus reginae. The sequence goes on from NC_091951.1 coordinate 246,647,731, forward strand.
TTGGAGGTTTTCAGTTGGTTTGTGTGCTATAGTGATTTATTTTTATTTATTGTTAGAGTTGAAAGGGACCATGCAGGTCATCAAGTCCTACCCCCTGCCTGAGCAGGAAATCCTACAGCACCCCAGCCAAATGGCAGTCCAATCTCCTCTTGAAAGTGTCCAGAGTTGGGGAGTTCACAACCTCCACAGGCAGGCTGTTCCACTGGTTGATTGCTCTGACCATCAGGAAGTTATTCCTTATTTCCAGGTTGAATCTCTCCTTGGTCAGCTTCCAGACGTTGTTCCTTGTCCAGCCCTCTGGTGCCATGGAGAATAGAGTTACCCCCTCCTCTCTGTGGCAACCCCTCATATACCTGTATACTGTTATCATGTCCCGCAGTCTCTCTTCGTAAGTCTTGGTTTCGAGTCCCTTAATCATTTTAGTTGCTCTTTTCTGCACCTTCTCCAGAGAGGTGACCAGAACTGGATGCAGTACTCCAGATGTGGTCTGACCAGGGCATAGTAAAGTGGTATTAATACTTCCCTGGTCTTGGAGTGTATTCCCCTGTTGATGCAGCTTAGGATTGTGTTGGCTTTTTGGCTGCTGCTGCACATTGCTGGCTCATATTTAGTTGATTATCCACCAAGACTCCGAGATCTGAGTGGGGTTTCTCCTAGGCTGTATGCGTGCCTAGGTGTTTTTTTTTACCTAGGTGAGGGACTTTGCTCTTGTCAACGTTGAACATCATTTTGTTAGTATGGGCCCACAGTGTTAATCTGTCTAGGTCTTTCTTTATTTTGAGCCTGTCCTCTAGGGTGTTGGCAACCCCCGCCAGCTTGGTGTCATCTGCAAATTTGATTTGTTCCCCTTCTATTCCCTCATCAAGGTCATTGATGAAAATGTTGAAGAGCACAGGGCCCAGGATGCAGTGTGATTATAAGATTCTGTGGGTTGTTTTTGAGATACTTTTCTGATGGATGGCAATTTCATCATTTGTGTTGGCTGTGCTGTAATTGTGTGAACAGTGAGCCATGTTTGGATAAAATTGTGTGGGTATGCATTTTGTTGAAGATGTCATGTAGGTGATCCTTCTTCAGATTTTCTGATTTCTGTAATGTATTTGTGTTCTTATATAACTCCTCTTATGCAGATTGAATTGTTACTTTGTGATAGCAGAACACTAAAATTTTTATTTCATTGGGTAATGAACAATGAGCAAATCTATTTGTAGATATGGATTTAATATTGTATGACAAATGTTGATTGCATGGTGAATATGACACTTCTAGAAAAGAAAGCACAAAGCACAATGAGATGCCAATTATTGGATTTTTTATTGTTTCAAGGGATTAAAATATTTGATGGCCTATAAATTGTAATTTATTCATTTACTATTGAAACTGCTCTTGTATCATTTCAATCACTTTGACTCTAATAAAGTGATTTGAGTGATCAACTGATAAATAGGACTAGACTTAAAATATTTTATTAGCTTATTAATTCAATTTTCCAGTTCTTAGGTAGTTTAGCATAGTAATATTTCATTTTTAGTACTTCAGCAATTTAGTAATTTAGGGTTAAGCATATTAGATTTTTTTCTTAGCAATTTAGCATTTGCTATTTGGGTAGATTGCATTTTAATCTACTTAATCTGTTTAAAAATTATTCAGAGCTTCGTAATTGTAGGTAATTTTCATCAGTTATCAGTGACTGAATGAAATCGCTTTTTTGACTTTTGATTGATGAATGGTATGGGTGGCATTTTTTGAAAAAAATAATTTCTTATTCAATTGATTGACAAATGATTGATTGATAAATTATTAATGACAAGCGAGAAGTATGTCTATATGTATATAGACACTATATACAAGGGTCTAAATGCATAATTTAAAAACTTTCTGGATTTAAAACAGTCAGAATTAAGGCAGTGCAAGAATGCCATAATTCTAAGATGTTTCATAAAACATATCCATTTCAATCTCACTGAATTGGAAAATGCTCCTGAAACATAGAGAATTGATATCTAAGCAGTATAGATCAGAACGGCTAGATTTCAAGTATGTGTTGAAATCTGTTTTGTTGCCAACATATTTTTGCAAGAATACCAACAGTCACTTATTGACGTTATGTGCGCACACACACACATGCACACTCACACACTGCAACTGAAAAATGTTCAATCCAAGGTAGCATTAAAAAAAAAATATATAATGCTATGAAGGAGAAACATTTTTGTACAAAAATCCAGATTGGTTACAGATTTCACAAGTATTATTTATTTATTTATTCATTCATTCATTCATTCATTCATTCATTCATTCATTCATTTATTTATTTTGTATGCCGCCCCTCTCCGTAGACCGTACAGGTGTGTACATACAGGTATATACAGGTATGTAGCGCTGCTGTGACCTAGAGGTGGAACTCTTGCCTCACAATCAGGAGGTTGTGAGTTTGACCCTAGGTAGAGACAGATGTGGGGTCTCCTGGGAGTTGGATTAGATCAGTGTTTCCCAACCTTGGCAACTTGAAGATATCTGGATTTCAACTCCCAGGATCCCCCAGCCTGCAATCGCGGGCTGGGGAATTCTGGGAGTTGAAGTCCAGATATCTTCAAGTTGCCAAGGTTGGGAAACACTGGATTAGATGACCTGCAAGGTCCCGTCCAGCTCTGTTAATCTGTTAGATATGGACATCTGAAGGTTGATTCAGCCTTCTGTCCTTCCGAGGTTGGTGAAACCAAGACCCAGATTATTTGGGGGCCATATGCGGATTCTGTAAAATGCTTAGAGAGCACTGTGAAGTGGTATATAATATGTTATTGCTATTTCCATTTGCATGTATGAGTGAGGTTATTGCTCTGATCTTGTTAAACAATTGAAAGCAAGAGGTCATTCTAGAGTGATCTTTGTCTCTTGAAAGTTAATGCCTTTTAATAGCAATTTATTAGTCTGAAAAGATATAACTAGACCTCTTCTGATCATTAGCATACCAAACGATCTCTTGAATATTGCTGCTACACATTGCTTCATACAGCTATTTAAAATTCCAGATGTCTAAAAGGCTGTAAGGGCCCTGTTTCTAACATGTATGCAGAGCATAGCATTGTAATGCTAATTTTCAGTCGTAGGCTACATTCATTTCAATTCAGAATTAAGAACATTTTATTTCTTTCCACAATGTCTCTCGAGACTGACTCAGTTCTGTTTTAATTATCTGTCAGTGCATATACTGTACTAAGGTTATTCCAATGTTCTAACATAGGCCTTGCTTATCATGCAAACTCAGGAAAAAGCCTATCTCTATATTTACTATTGGAACCAAAAGTATTTAAAAGCTATTTTCTGCATTTTTATCTTCTTGTCATCTTGTGCTTTTAAAATTCAAGGCTCTTTGTGGGATAAGCATAAAGTTCAGCAAATTTCGACAAACTAAAACAGAGGTCTTCAAACATGGCAACTTTAAGACTTGTAGACTTCAATTCCCAGAATTCTCCAGCCAGCATAGCATACCAGGTTGGAAAATTCTGGGAGTTGAGGTCTACAAGTCTTAAAGTTTATTTATTTGATTTATATGTCGCCCAATCCCATAGGACTCAAGTTGCCAAGTTTGGGGATCCATGAACTAAAGCATAGAACCACTTTAGGTCTGTTTTCAGCTTGACACATCTAGCCATGTATTTTTCAGAAAGCTGCAAGGTATTTTTAGGGATGGATGGATGGATGAGGAATTTGTTCCATCAAGATATCCATGCACAACCCACCCACCCCAATATATATATATATAAAATCACATATAACCCTCTCTGGTACAAGCTGATACAGGAGATGAGCCTGTAGCCTAATGGCTAAGACCTCTGCCTTACAAGGCACAGGCCACAGGTTCAAATCCCAGTAAAAAGAGTGTGGCTACCTGATGAAGGCAAATAAGCCCAAAGTGGCTGGGTGTGGTTTGATGGCTCAGCAATTGCCTGCTGTGTAGAAACTTCCTGGTGAGTCAGTGGGGTAACACCTGGGGTCATTGATTTAACTGAGGTATGCTGATTAGTTAATGATTGTGGATTAGGGGTGATATCCTGAGTAGTTGGAGCTTGCAGGCTACTTGGTTGTTTTGCAATGTGTGTTCTGAGTCTGGTTTCAATTTCTATGGCTGGGATACGTTTGTTAATGAGGGCTGGTTTCCAGATGTCTGGTAGGCGGGAGGTATCATCCCGCTTGTTCATATTTTGGGGATGTTTTTCTAGAAAAACATATGAATATATTATTTATAAATTTCTTAAGATGATTACAGAAGCAGAAAATAACTTTTTTCAGAATTTTGTAATCCAATTCACTTTTTTTTTAAAAAAAAGTATCTGTTAAAGAAAATATGCATGTGCAGCCAGCAAAGGACATAGACTGCTTGTTCTAGTGCGCTGACAGAAGGCAACTATTAAATAAGACTGCATCAACAAGGAGAATCAATATGAAATTCATTGGGATAATAAGCAGATGGATGACAAGTCCTAGAAAAATCATGGAAACATGAGATAAAATAATCCATGTGTTTAAACATAACAAATGAAGCAATTTGCAGTGCAATTGATAAAAATGATTAAATCATAATATATAGTACCCAAGAAACTAATCAAACCATACTCAGTGGAAAAAACATAATGAATAAAGCAAGGGGGGGAGTATAAATTTTGAGCCACATGGCCCCATTTCCAATGCAAGCATTTTTGATCACTCTAAATATTTAAGTATAAAGGCAATATAGCGGATATATCAATAGATGAGCTCATCTGCGACTAAACCAACCCTTGAATTTTTTAACCAAAATACTGTGGAAAACCCACAGATAAGCAACCCCTTGAGATTTTCATATGTTTTAATTTTCCACAATTGCAATCTACGGTTGCTTAATTTTTCATGGTATTATTATTAAAGATTTGAGAATTGGCTTATCTGTAGATGGGCTTATCCTGGAGTAAATACGGGTACTTTAAAATATTACTGTATATATCTGCAGATATTCCATCTATAGATGAACTGAACCCAATTTTGGAGTTGTATTTTTGGAAACTGCTTATCCACAAGCAAATACACATTGTGCCATTGCAATGAAGATTGGAAACATTTCATTGGGTTACAGATTCAAAAGAAGCTGTCAAAACTGCAGAATAAAATTAGGATAAACTTAACCTTTAGCCAAACCCTAAATAAATAAACAAATTAGGAAAATTAAGGACACTCTTCAGGCATCTATGGGCAGAGGCCAAGAATAACTTTTTATTGTCACTTTAAATGTACAATAAGCACATATAAAAAAGACATTTTGTTATATACAGCTTTCAAGGGGTCATCACCAGGGGTGAAAAGTTCCTGGTTTAGACAGGTTCTTGCGTACTGGTAGTGACAGCCACCCATAGTTCAGAGAACTGGTAGCGAGGGCTGGCTGCGCACACACCAGAACCAGTCCACTGCTTGCTGCTCACTTGCCCTGCCCCACCCAGTTTCTACTCTGTAGCTTGCTGGCCTGAAGCGCTGTGCTTGCACTGCCCGCCAGGTAAGCCTGAGAAGTTGCGGCCTACCTAGTTTCCCCTGCGCCTCCATCATCCCAGCCTGCCTCCCCTATTTCCTTCAGACAAGAATGAAGAAAGAAAAGAAGAAACAGAGAGAGAGAGAGAGGAAGGAAGGAAGGAAGGAAGGAAGGAAGGAAGGAAGGAAGGAAGGAAGGAAGGAAGGAAGGAAGGAAGGAAACTTATGACCACAATTGAATCCAAAATTTTGGTTGCTAAGCAAGAGCAATGTTAAGTGAGTTTCACCACATTTTACAAGTTGGCCATGCCCACCCAGTCACCTGATCAGCAAACCACGCCTACTTGAAGCCACGCCCATCTGACCCTCCAGGCCACACCCACAAAATAAACCATGCCCACAGAACCGGTAGGGAAAATTTTCACATTTCACCCCTGGTCGCCACCTCCAGTATACACTACATAAACATGAGAAAAAAATATGCATACACCCCTTATCCACAGATATTATATGACACAGGGAAACAACACAGTCTAGTTTGGATGTATGTGGCGAGAAAAACAAATCTTGTGAGATTCCCAGATGCATGGCATAGGGAACAAAGCTGTTACAAAATATTCCTGCTAGAAATACTGTACTTTGAAACACCCCCCCAGGAGGAAACAACAGAAACAGATCATAAAGTTGGTGTATGGGATCTTGAACAATACTTTGAGTTCTAAGTGCATAGTACATGACTCTACTAAACAAATAATTCCCTCAACAGTGTCAGACTTTCTACTAAATCTGCACTTCTATTCTACTAGTTTTCTCATCATTCCTATCACCCATTTCCTCCCATGTTGACTGTATGACTGTAACTTGTTGCTTATATCCTAAGATTTTTATTAATATTGCTTCTTCATTGCTTATTTGACCCCTATGACAATCATTAAGTGTCGTACCACATGATTCTTGACAAATGTATATTTTATTTTATGTACGCTGAGAGCATATGCACCAAGACAAATTCCTTGTGTGTCCAATCACACTTGGCCAATAAAATTCAATTCAATTCTATTCTATTCTATTCTATTCTACATATGAGTAGTATTCTGAATAATGGGAAGCCAGCTTTCTATAATCTTCTTGGCTGACCGTAACACTCTCTGTATGGACTTTGTTCACATTTGTTCCTGGCTGGGACAGCCAATCAAAACATGGTTAGTCAATTAATCTTGTTTAGTGACTTGGTCAACCAATCAAAGCAAAGTGTTAATTGAGCATGTCTAGAAACTGAGGAAGTGTGGTTCTCCATTGTAACATTGTTGTGAAAACATCTCTGGCCATGCAGTCTCTGAAAGAACATGTGATATTGTAGAAATCTTTTGTTATGATTATAAAAGGTTATTTGAATCAGTAATATGCAGTCATTTGAGAAGCTTCTGATTTATTTTGCTATGCACAATGCAGCAGACTTTTTTAATCTGACGCACTGCTGCCACCAAACCAAACAGGGATGCAATTTGTTAAAATGCGCTCAATCGTGCCTCTGTAAAAAGTGGCCAGAACAAAAGGAGAAATATGTACTCTCTCATCCAATGCAGGAAATGCAGACACTGTGGTTTACACACTTCACTAAGGATAACAAGTGGAGAGACCAATTCAGATTGTTAACTTGTATATGACATGTCATTATCACAATAACACAAACCTAAATATATTTAAAGAAAACTATGTCAAGCTGTTATTTAAATGTTGCTGGTTTTAAAAGTTCCATTTAGTTCTATATTCCTCCAACGAGTGGCCAATGTCATGGCCTTAATTACTTATTTTAATTATGAAGAACTGCAGGTGTTTTATCTTCAGTTCTACAGACTTTAAAGTAGCTTCTTGTAGCATATCCTGGTTCTGTAATTTATTGTCTATCAGATCTTTCTATGAACTCAAGCCTCTTGTGGTTCTGCACATTTTCCTGGAAGAATCAGAAAAGCCAACAAAGAAATCTTTGCATTATGCAGTTGAGCCAAACGAATATATCTAATTGAAAATGACCCTGATTCAGATGTTACTCAATTTGCATGCAAAAGGTTCTGCCTTAGATAAGATCTGACTGTTCACAGCATCCTTAAAGAATGGATTTGTCTCAGGCTGCATTGGAGTGAAAATTCAACACACTTCTATTTTCCAGAGGCCATCTAATTTGACTCTGTCCCTCTCAATAGTATGTGTGTGTGTGTGTGTGAGAGAGAGAGAGAGAAAGAGAGAGAGAGGGGGGGGAGGGAGGGAGAGGGAGAGAGAGGGAGGGAGAGAGAGGGAGGAAGGGAGAGGGAGAGAGAGAGAAGGAGGGAGGGAGAGGGAGAGAGAGAGGGAGGGAGGGAGAGAGAGAGGGGGAGGGAGAGGGAGAGAGAGAGATGTACCTTTTTCTGTAAAAGAGAGGTATAAATCTATAGACAAATCACAATGGAATTAAAGTGCAAAATTTCATTTACATTACCACAGGATTGGTTCTGTAAAGATCTTGATTTTCTCATTAAAATTCCTGTCATGCACCCTCCCTGTTGTCTTTTTATTATTATCTTCTTGCCTTCTTAAAAAATTAAACCACAATCCTTTTTTAGTTGGTATAACTCTGATAAACCTGGTATTTTGCAGGCATGGTCCGGTTTGGGAATTATTTTGGCTTTTTCCTCTCACTTTCTCTCTTCCTCTCTGGCAATGTGATTTAATGGAATGTGGGAACAGCACATGTTCTGTTACTATTATTTAATGAAGCCATCTATTTATTTTTTATTAAGTGCAGCCAGTTCTCAACATATGATCACAAGCACTTTGGGACCAGAATTTCCATTGCTAAGCAAAATGGTTGTTACCTGAATTGCATCCAATTTATCACCGTTTTTGTCATGTTTGTTAAGAAAATCATTGCAACTAAATGTATCATGCAACCATTAACTGAGTGTGGCTTTCCCCATTGACTTTGCTTGCCAAAAATCAACTGGGAAGGTCACAAATGATGATCATATGACCCTGGGACCCTCCAACCATCATAAATTCTTGCCAGTTGCCAAGCGTCTGAATTTTGTTCCTGTGACCATGGGGATGCTGCAACAGTCATAAGGATAGAAAATTTATCTAGAATACCATAATTATCCTGTAAATGTCACATTCTATTCCATTTTTGTTAAAATAAAATGCTATAATAATTGGTATTGGAGCGATCATTCAAAGCATGGTAGCACAGGGCACTTCCACCCCACTTTCTGTAGGTTCCAGTGGAAAAAGAACTGAGACAGAAAAACCTGTAGGAGATGTGAATGAAAAAGTATATCTGAAGGAAGCTATACACACACACACGCACACATCTTGTTCTTCTTACACTGGAACCTACAGTAAACGGGGTGGAAGTGCCCTGTGCTACTATGCTTTGAATGATAGCTCCAATACCAATTACTGTACCATCTTATTTTTAAAAAATGGAATGGGGAATAGAATGTGACATTTATAGGGATCTTAATTCCCTTGTCCATTTCAAAGACACATTTCTGCAAATGGAAGGAGAATTTATACAGAATCCTGATGCCTTTCCTTTTTAAAAAAAGTGGACGAATGATTAAATTGAGCTTTTTCACAAAATACGTTATTTGCTAAACCACATACTGTACTGTAGCCAGCTAACAGTAGGGTTGCTACCTCTGTACTGATGAGAACATTTTAAAAAAATCTCTTGCTTTGGAGTCAGTCTTGTTCATACAGAACTGCTACAGAACTACAGAAAACTCTAATCCATGAAGAGATGATTGAGATTTTTGCAGCTCAATTATGGTACCTCTAGCTAATATAACTTGCCAAATGCTCTCAATTGCTCAGAGAAAGACACAGAAATAACAAGGATTAACAAGAAGCAGAACCTGGGAAAAGTGATTGTGGTATGCTTCAGAAATCACTCTGATTTGAGAATTATCTGTTAATCCTTACATCAACACATTCCCTCTTTTCTCCTACCCCTGGGTTATTTGTAAAAATAACCATCTAGGTTATTTGTAAAAATAAAAGTGGAATACAGATCAATAAATTTTGTACTGGGATAAACTGGGAACCATTTCACTGAAGTTTCAAATTTGATCCATGTATATCTAGAACAGACTATTCTTCCTCCAGTAAATGAAAGCAAATTTCACATTATGCTATCGCATAATCAGTAGGAGAATTAACCAAATTCCAGTGCATATTTTAGTGGCATTAGGTTTAACATGGCAGTTATATAAATTCAATCAATCAATCAATCAATCAATCAATCAATCAATCAGTAACTTGGAAACCACAAAACATTGAAAAGAAAATTGTTGTCCAATTAGTGCAATTATAATAAACAACTTTCCATTTTTAACCTTTATCTCTTTGCTTGTCAGAACATTTGTTGAATAAGCATTTTGGGTCTTGTTTTTATTGGCCAGGGTGTGTATTCATAAAAAATAAAGGAAGAGTTAGCCTATGAAACCCAAATTGCCACATTATGGTTGCCCAGGAAAATGTATAATAGACACATTTGCTTTATAGGGTCCTCTTGTGAGATTTTGTATCTTGGTTTTAATTAGCATTGTTTTCAGATGTGTGCACTGTTTGTCGCTTCTGAAGTCTCCGATGTAACATTCAGCTGTAATTAACAAACAAAAGACTGGGCGAGAGAGATTTAAATCAAGGACACGGTGTTGGGAGATGAAGTTCATAAAGATTTGAAGATGCTGCTAGGCGATCAGCTATTTATTAGACTGAGGATGGGGGAAGAGGATAAAATAAATCAAGCTGAAAGTTACAGGAGCACAGTTCAGCCAGGAACATAGAGATCTCTGGGGATACTATGGAAAGAGAAAGTTGTACAACTTCTCTGGCTTATATAATGTCCATAGAGTAAACAGAAGCCTACAAGGCACTTCTAATGGCACTTCTTAAACACATTGACTGAGAAATATGAACAGACAAGGTAAGCAATATGCCAGCTTTCAGAACAGGGGCATCTCCTTTGAACTGAGTTCAGTAATCAGGGGTGAAATTCAGCAGGTTTTGACAGGTTCTGGACAACCGTTAGCAGAAATTTTGAGTAGTTCAGAGAACTGGCAAACACCTCCTGTGGCTGGCCCCAGAGTGGGGTGAAAATTGAGATTTTGCAATATCCTTCTCCTACGAGTGGGAAGGGAATGGGGATTTTGCAGTATCCTTCCCCTGCCACGCCCACCAAGCCACGCCCACCAAGCCACGCCCACCAAGCCACGCCCACAGAACCAGTGAGGGAAAAATTTGAATTTCACCCTGGTTCAGTTCCTGTTTTCACAGTATAGATGTGGCTTAGTGTTCTTTTCATTTTCCATGATATCACATTAATTTCCCCATTTAGACTTTAGATATGCCTAAAATAATGTATTGCTGTTGCTGCTCCTTCTCTGCCACCTCTTTCTCCTTCTTCTTAATCATCATCTTTATTTCCGCCATTTTCAATATGCTCATCATCATTTTTAAACAGCTATTTCAGTTATTCAACAACTTTGCAGGGTCTTTTGTTCAAATTGTTTCATATTTTGATCACATGTAATGCAGAGCTCTTTTCTATCCCAAAGTGGATCTTGCAAATCTGTAATTCATAGATATGAAAATTTCTTCATTTCTTTATTGAATGCACTTGAAAAAGAGTCTTACTCTTTTCAGAATAAACATCAAATTTACATAGAATGATGTAGGGTTTTGGGGTTTTTTTTGACAATTATGGGACATCTTCACTGTTATGCTTACTTATGCTGCAGAGTTCTTTTCATGAAAAAAACCCCTGGGGGCTTTAAATTGCGTAAATGAGCACCATACCAACTGGAAAATATCTTCAAGTGTTGGAACTTTCACAACCAATCCCAAGATTTAAAAAGCTTTAGGTAGGATTTCTGCAAAAAGCAATGTTTATCAAGGTATCAAAATGTTATATCATTAATTAAAAGATCAGAATTAAAAGATTAGAATTAATTTTTTTCATGCAGCATTTTGCACCTCATCTACAACATCCAAATGCTCCATTTGCATGATACTTGTATGTAGGATCTAACACACAAAATTATCTATCTATCTATCTATCTATCTATCTATCTATCTATCTATCTATCTATCTATCTATCAATCTACCTACCTACCTACCTACCTACCTACCTACCTACCTACCTACCTACCTATCATCTATCTATCATCTCTAGTTATCTGGCTATCTAGCTATCTAGATTATAGGAAGCTCACTTCCTGTTATTCAGGATACTGCTTATAAGTCCTATGTGCTTAGAGCTCAAAGAATTTTTACCCCGATAGAGACACCTGATACCCATTTTATGGTCTGTTTCTGTTGCTCCCCTCTTGGAGGAGTTTTCAGAGTATTTCTAACAAGACTACCAGATTCTGTAGCAGCTGTGTTCCCTATGCCAGCCATCTGGTAAACTTGCAAGATTCATTTCTCTCACCATGTACATGCATACATCTGGACTAAACTGTGTGGTTTCAATATATAGGCATAATTTTGTATGTATATATGTGGTTTCAATATATAGGCATAATTTTGTATTTACTTATTTATTTTGTCATATTTATGTAGTGTATGTTGGAAGTGGTAACCCTTTGAGAGCTGCATGCAATGGAATTTCATTTTAATGCCTGCTGATTAGTGTATGAAGTGACAAAGTTATTCTATTCTATCATCTATCTGTCTGTCTGCCTGCCTGCCTATGTATTATATATCATCTATCTATCTATCTATCTATCTATCTATCTATCTATCTATCTATCTATCTATCTATCTATCTACCTACCTATCTACCTATCTACCTATCTACCTACCTACCTACCTACCTACCTATCTACCTACCTATCTACCTACCTATCTTTTTATCTTTCTATCTTTCTATCTTTCTATCTTTCTATCTTTCTACCTATCTTTTTATCTTTCTATCTTTCTATCTTTCTATCTTTCTTTCTTTCTATCTTTCTATCTTTCTATCTTTCTATCTTTCTTTCTATCTTTCTATCTTTCTATCTTTCTATCTTTCTATCTTTCTTTCTATCTTTCTATCTTTCTATCTTTCTATCTTTCTATCTTTCTATCTTTCTATCTTTCTATCTTTCTATCTTTCTATCTTTCTATCTATCTTTCTATCTTTCTATCTTTCTATCTTTCTATCTTTCTATCTTTCTATCTTTCTATCTTTCTATCTTTCTATCTTTCTATCTTTCTATCTTTCTATCTTTCTATCTTTCTATCTTTCTATCTTTCTATCTTTCTATCTTTCTATCTTTCTATCTTTCTATCTTTCTATCTTTCTATCTTTCTATCTTTCTATCTTTCTATCTTTCTATCTTTCTATCTTTCTATCTTTCTATCTTTCTATCTTTCTATCTTTCTATCTTTCTATCTTTCTATCTTTCTATCTTTCTATCTTTCTATCTTTCTATCTTTCTATCTTTCTATCTTTCTATCTTCCTACCTACCTACCTCAAACCAGATTGAGATAAACAAGGAAGATGTTTTTGCATGCCTCTCTGAACTAAATGTCAACAAATCACCGGGTCCAGATGGCATCCACCCTAGAGTTCTCAAGGAATTCAAGTGTGAAATTGCTGAACTTCTAGCTAAAATATATAATCTTTCTCTAAGGTCAGGCACTGTACCTGAGGATTGGAGGGAGGCAAATGTAACCCCGATCTTCAAGAAAGGATCCAGAGGTGATCCAGGAAACTATAGACCAGTCAGTTTAACCTCAGTTCCAGGTAAAGTGATGGAAACCATTATTAAAGAAAAAATTACTGGGCACATAAAAAAAACAGGCATTGCTGAAAGAAAATCAACATGGTTTCTGCAAAGGCAAATCATGTCTTACTAACTTGTTAGAATTCTTTGAGGGTGTAAATAAACACATAGATAAAGGGGACCCAGTTGATATTGTATATCTTGACTTTCAAAAGGCTTTTGACAAAGTCCCTCACCAAAGGCTCCTAAAAAAGCTCTTCAGCCACGGAATTAGAAGACTGGTCTTGTCCTGGATTGGTAACTGGCTAAATTGTAGGAAGCAAAGGATGACAATAAATGGACAATTCTCTGGGTGGAAAGAAGTGAGAAGTGGTGTACCCCAAGGTGCAGTTTTGGGACCTTTACTTTTTAATTTATTCATTAATGATCTGGATGTAGAAGTAAATAGTGAGGTAGCAAAGTTTGCTGATGACACTAAATTGTTCCGGGTAGTGAAAAGTGAAACTGATTGTCAGGAGCTCCAGAAGGATCTCTCGAAATTGAGTGAGTGGACAACAAAGTGGCAAATGCATTTTAACCTAAACAAGTGCAAATTTATGCACATCGGGGCAAAGAACCCCAATTATACCTACCAACTGATGGGGATCAAACTTTCTGAGACAACCCAAAAAAGGAATCTTGGGGATTTGGTGGACAGCTCAATGAAGATGTCAACCCAGTGTGCAGCAGCAGTAAAAAAAAAGCAAATTCCATGCTTGGCATGATTAAGAAAGGAATCGAAAATAAGTCGGTAAGTGTCGTATTGCCTCTGTACAAATTGATGGTGAGACCACACTTGAAGTACAGTAATACCTCATGATACGAACATAATTGGTTCCAGGATGAAGTTCATAAGGTGAAAAGTTCGTAAGATGAAACAATATATCCCATAGGAATCAATGGGAAAGCGAATAATTCGTGCAAGCATTATGCGTGGGGAGGGGGAGAAGTTTTCGCTGACGGCAAAGAACAATCCCGGCACTTCAGCTTCAGACAAGGCTCCCTTGACTAGATGCCCCCTTCCTTAGCGTCCTCTGGAGCCCGTGGGGACAGTCACATGCTCCCCTTTTTCTCCCCGGACAAGGAAGTGGCGCCCAATTGAAGTAACGATCTGGAGTCCTAATCCGGCTGCTGCTTCTCCTCCCTCTAATCCTGAGCAGCCCCATCTAGGAGAAACCATTCTGAGTCCTCTTCGCCCTTGGGGGGGAGGATGGGACTTTCACCTAGGCAGCTTCCGCTATCATTGCAAAGGAGAGGCAGCCCAGCTGCCGAAGATCAAACTGTTTCTATTCCGTTCTAAGGCAAGGCTCAGGATTCCTTAAAGGGGCAGCGCTGGCAACTTTTCTTTTTAGTACTGGGGAGAAGCAGAAGGACCCTTGCCTCCCTCCCCAGTGCTTTGCTCAGGGAGACAGAAACGGCGAAGGGGCGGGGGGGGGAGAGAACGGGAGGCTCAGGATTCCTTAAAGGGGCAGCGCTGGCAACTTTTCTTTTTAGCACTGGGGAGAAGCAGAAGGACCCTTGCCTCCCTCCCCAGCGCTTTGCTCAGGGAGACAGAAACGGCGAAGGGGCGGGGGGGGAGAGAGAACGGGAGGCTCACGATTCCTTAAAGGGGCAGCGCTGGCAACTTTTCTTTTTAGCGCTGGGGAGAAGCAGAAGGACCCTTGCCTCCCTCCCCAGTGCTTTGCTCAGGGAGACAGGGACGGCAAAGGGGTGGGGGTGGGGGCGGAGTGCCATTTTGCGATCTCCGGTGGGTTCGTAAGGTGAAAAAAGTTCGTAAAAAGAGGCAAATTTTTTCTGAACCTCGGGTTCGTATCTCGAAGTGTTCGTATCATGAGGGGTTCGTATCATAAGGTACTACTGTACTGTGTACAGTTCTGGTCACTGCACCTCGAGAAGGATATAATGAAACTGGAAAAGGTGCAAAAAAGGGCAACAAGAATGATCAAGGAAATGGAGCAACTCCCTTATGAAACCAGGTTGCAATGACTTGGTCTCTTCAGCCTTGAAAGATGGCATTTAAGGTGTGACTTGATTGAAGTGTATAAAATCATGCATGGGATAGAAAAGGTGGATAGAGAAAAATTCTTTTCTCTATCACACAATACTAGGACAAGGGGGCACTCCCTAAAGCTCATAGGTAAGAAAATGAGGACAAATGAAGGGAAATATTTCTTCACTCAGAGGGTCGTTGGTTTATGGAATTCACTTTCAGAAGAAGAGGTTATGACAGCTGTCAGCCTTGATAGCTTCAAGACAACATTAGACAGATTCATGGATGCCAAGTGTATTGGTGGTTATTGAAATGGATGTCCATGTGCTGCCTCTATGTTGGTTGAGGCAGGCAGGATTCCCTTGAGTACCATTTGTTGAGGGTCAAGGGAAAGGGAGGGTCTTGCCTTCTCTTTCTGCTCAAGATCCACATGGACAATTGGTGGGCCACTGTGTGACGCAGAATGCTGGATTCGATGGGCTTTGGCCTGATTCAGCATGGCTCTTCTTATGTTCTTATGTACCTACCTATGTACCTACCTATTTATCTATCTATCTATCAATCATCCCTTATCTATTTAAATTCTCATATCAGCTGGCATCCTCTGGTATCTGAGCCTTGTCCATTTTTACACAACTGCATCACTACTAGATCTCAATCATCAAATGATGGCTAGCATAAATGAATGCACCAAAGCAGAGTGAATCATAGACAGAACATTTTCCTCTAGTTTTGCATCATTCAAAACACAATGCTGTTCATTGTAAACTCATATATTTCAATCAGAATAATCAGTGCTGACCAAGCAGCATATCGTCCCTCATGAATTAACTCTGGAAAATGCAATCATTTTCCAATATAAAACAGGAAGAAGATATATGGAATGCAAAATTCTTTCCATTGATGTTTATTGTAAACATTATTGTGTCAAAAATACTTGTTGCAACTAAAAGAGCAAACAGAGTAGGAGGATTTCTTGGGAATAAGGAAGAAAAATGAAATGGTCCATTGCTCTTTCATAGTCAAGCAGTATTTTATAATTATGCAATAATTACACTGGTCATCAGCAAAAAAATCATCAGCAAAGGTACTATGTCTGTTTTATGGAGTTTGATGTGCTGATTCCAAAAAATATGCTTAGTTTTACTCTACCACATAAAGTTTCTGATATAGAAGCATTTTTGTTATTACGTTATTTCTACATTTTCAATATATGTGGCAATTACTGTTTTCTTAATGTCGCCAGTATATTTCCTATACCTTATAATAAGGATGGTGCTCTGTGGAAACTATACCTGCTATAGAAAAATTATATACATTTTTCAAATCAGAACAAAAAATTATTCAGAAAAGTACAAGGTCAAATGTGATTATTACAAAAAATTCTTTTAGTAGACCTCTATTATGCTCAAGACATCAGTGACAAGATATCCAGTATAATGCATCCATTATTGGGATAGGATGATTTGCATTCAAGTCCCTTTCAACCCTCATCACAAAATTGTTGGTGAGATGAAATTAAACATGGCCCCATCCCTCTTTCTAGGGGCATCCATAGAAAAGACAGAACAGAAATGCAATAAATGAATAAATCCCACAGGCAGGTGCCATTTACATTTAATAATATCAGAACAATTAGAAAAAAATTTTAAAAAGAGAACTCATTGGCATAAAATTAGCCAAAGATTTGACCCATATAAGCCTATTTATTAAGCATTGACTTTCCAAAAATCACTACTTTAACGTTCGGCAGAGACATTGGCAAATTTCAACTCCTTCTTGGAATGAGCCAAAAATAGTGTCATTAAAGACTTAATGTGAAACTAACAGCTGTTCCTGCAATGTTCTCTTTGTGATTAAAAAGTGCAAAGCATCATCTAATATACTAAGCACAGCCAAGAAAATTGCAAATGCCAATTTTTTAGAGTGAAAAAGAATAGCATTTATGTTTGTTAGATTTGTTGGATTTGCACATAATTGAAGAGGCGAGTCACAGCAACAGTTCAGCACCATTATTGTCTATTAGCTAGGACTAACGCACTACTATTACTAGTAGTTTTTTCTCATCATTCCTATCACCCATCTCCTCCCACTTAGGACTGTATGACTGTAACTTTTTGCTTGTATTCTTAAGATTTTTATTAATATTGATTGCTTCCTGATTGCTTGTTTGACCCCTATGACAATCATTAAGTGTTGTACCTCATGATTCTTGACAAATGTATGTTTTCTTTTATGTACAATGAGATCATATGTGCTCCCCCCAAAAATTCCTTGTGTTTGAAATCACACTTGGCTAATAAATAATTCTATTCTATTCTATTCTATTCTAATAAATTCTAATCGATTCTATTCGATTTTAATATGGACTGCTGGCAGGCTGCAGGGAAGCCGCTTTTAAGGGCTTCCCCGAAGCTTGCTAGCCAACTGAAAGGCGTTTATTTGTCCTGCCCCTAGATTAGCCAATCAGCAGTGGTTATGCAAATAATCACTATGTCCGTCCATACATAACAATGTTGATGATGGTGATCCCTGTAGTACAGGAAAATCCTGGAGAAAGAAGGTAAAAGAAGGACGCATAGAACCATCATATGAGGACTGAATGCATTTAGCATGACATTTGGGAGAAAATGAAAAACAGAATGAAATACAATAGATCAGGGGTGTCAAACTCATGGCCCATGGACTGGATGTGTCATGCTCTGGCCACACCCACTCCAGGTTTAGCGAAGGAGTGGAAAGTTGTGATATGTCATGTGACGACAATGTATCATTGTGAATTTGACACCCCTGGATTACATATAGTCCTTGACTTAGCCAAAATTTCTGCTGTTAAATGAGACACTTGTTAAATGAATTTTATGACCTTTTTTGCCTCAGTTGTTAAGTGAATCACTGCAGTTGATAAGGTAGTAACCCAGTTGTTCAAGGAATCTGGCTTTCGCATTGACTTTGCTTGCTTTGCGACTTTGATGGTCGCAAAAGGGGATTGCGTGAACCTGGGATACAGCAATAGTCTTAACTATGAACCAGTTGCCAAGCATCTGAATTTTGGTCATGTGATGCTGCAAAGGTTGTAACTGTGAAAAACAGTCATAAGTCACTTTTTGCAGTGTCATTGTAATTTTGAATAGTCACTAAATGAACTGTTGTAAGTCGAGGACTGCCTATATTCTAGACTGGAGCACTCCAACCAGACATGCATATCTTATTACTGCACCAAACCTCTGATATCTCCCATAAGATATGTTTCTGAAATTTCAGTCTTCAAGTATTCATTTTCACTCTGCAATATGTTAACCTTCACCACTTAAAAAATAACATCTCCCAGGAACAGGCCAGCTGATACTTTACTTTAAAAAAAATATGAATATGAAATTATCCCATTATTATATATGAAAAATGCCATTTATATTTCATCTAAGCAAATGGATACTTGATCCTGAATGTTTTAAGTTATAATACATTTCCTATGCTACAATCTTAAATATTTTTTAATTCAATGAAGTATCATCCTAGGTAAATGTTAATAGTTTATTAGGCTTTGGGGGAATTGGGATCTAGTAGATTTACTAGATATAAGTCTTTGTAGTGTTCCTTTCACTTCAAGAATGCAAGGATTAAACCTTGCAGCCCCTATTCCATTCAGTCGTATCTGATGATTCTATAGGCCAAGTCTCTCTATCTTGCGATAATTCTTTGAGTTTTTCTATGTTCTGTTTGGAGTCAACTTTGATGGTGTCCTGCCACTCTGTTCTTTGGAAGCCTGGTTTTCTTTGGTAGTTTGGTCTACCTACATTCTGAGCAAAACAATTGAGAAAGTCCAGAAATATTTCACAAGAAGAGTCCTCTATTCCTCTGCTCGCAACATAATACCTTATTCCACCAGACTTGAAAATTTTGGGCTTAGAAAACCTAGAGCTATGTCACCTTCGATCTGATCTAAATGTAGTTCACAAAATCATCTACCATAATGTCCTACCTGTCAATGAATACTTCAACTTCAACTGCAACAACAAACACACACACACAATAGATTCAAACACAATGTAAACCGCTCAAAACTTGACTGCAGAAAATACTTCAGCAGCAGAGTGATCAATGCCTGGAATGATTACCTGACTCTGTGGTTTCTTCCCCAAACCCCAAAACCTTTAACCTTAGATTGTCTACAGTCAACCTCACCCCATTTCTAAGAAGCATGCATAAGTGCAACACTGTGCCTACCATCCCTGTCCTAATGTCTTATTGTCCAGATTTACCTATACAGTACTTACTTTGCTTTTGTTTAGATCTATACAATACCTGTTATGTTGTACACATTTTGATGGATGGATGGATGGATGGATGGATGGATGGATGGATGGATAGATAGATAGATAGATAGATAGATAGATAGATAGATAGATAGATAGATAGATAGATAGATACTAGTATCTTAATGCAGTGCTGGAGTTTGGAAAATGCTTTGGACATATCTTATAGACTGAAATAACAATAACACTTAGACTTATATACTGCCCCCATAGTGGGCAGTTTACAATGTTAGTGTATTGACACCAACCATCTACAGTAGGTCCTCATTATACCAATCTCAGAAGGAGGCTTGAGCTTTCATCAGGACCAAACTCCAGGCTGTAGGCAGAGTTTGCCTGCATTACTCCATTCTATCTATTACGCCTGGTGAAGTGCCCATTTACTCTCCCAGTATTGATTGCACAATATTTGGACCGCATTGTATCTTCAATATAAGCTACTGAAGAACAAACCTGAATTCCCACTCAACCACTATGATTAGCATTTCAAATAGCAACACTTCATTGATTCATTTCTTTCTCTGCATGTGAACCCAAAGTGCTCATTTCAGGTACAGCAAATGCCAACATGCTTAAAAACTCTTACATACAATCTGAGACTCCATCAAATAAATTTGTTCAGACTGCGTTCATTATTTTTCATTTCTACAAATGGTTGGGAATTCAAAATACAATAGGACCAAAATATGCAGCTAAAACTGAAGATTGTTATCCTTGAAGATGCTCAAACCCTATTAAATATATGAAGTAATTTTTCTAGGCAACTTGTCAGCTAAAGAAATCAAAGATTCTTCTACGCCAATATAGTTATGAAACATTTGATGTGTGATTGGTCAGAGAATACTTAATATAAAATTCAATGCTTCATTGATTAGAGAATATAAAAATATTGTATATTTATAAAAAAATTTACAGAGGAGAAACTACATCATCTTTCGGCTGTGGCGAGGAGGGCGTTTGCCCAGGTTTGCCTGGTGCACCAGTTGCGGCCCTAATTGGACAGGGAGTCATTGCTCACAGTCACTCATGCCCTCATCACCTCGAGGTTCGATTACTGCAACGCTCTCTACATGGGGCTACCTTTGAAAAGTGTTCGGAAACTTCAGATCGTGCAGAACGCAGCCGTGACAGCCATCCTGAGGCTTCCAAGATTCGCCCACGTTTCTTCAACACTTCGTGGCTTGCACTGACTGCCATTCGGTTTCTGGTCACAATTCAAAGTGTTGGTTATGACCTTTAAAGCCCTACATGGCAGTGGAGCAGAGTACCTTCGGAACCACCTGCTACTGCACGAATCCCAGCGACCGATAAGGTCCCACAGAGTTGGCCTTCTCAGGGTCCCGTCGACTAAACAATGTCGTTTGGCAGGCCCCAGGGGAAGAGCCTTCTCTGTGGCGGCCCCGGCCCTCTGGAACCAACTCCCCCCAGAGATTAGAACTGCCCCCACCCTCCTTGTCTTTCTTAAATTACTCAAGACTCACTTATATTGCCAGGCATGGGGGAGTTGAGACATCTTTCCCCCAGGCTTTTTTATACTTTGTTTTATGTTTGGTATGAATGTGCTGTTTGGTTTTTTAAATAATCATAGGGTTTTATATGTTTTTTAATATTAGATTTGTTCCATTACTATTGTGTTTTTTATTACTGTTGTGAGCCGCCCTGAGTCTTCGGAGAGGGGTGGCATACAAATCTAATTAATAATAATAATAATAATAATAATAATAATAATAATAATAATAATAATAAAATAATACTTACAGTATTCTCTAATAAGTCATTTGGATTATACAGTTTTATTGCTGCTGCTTCATGCAAAACTCCTTCCAGCCTAGTTTTCATTTCTTCTTTTGTTCTTGCTTGTTCATCCCTTGTTTATCTGCTTCAGAGGGTCATGTGTTGGGCTTCTGAAGTGGCTGAGCAAAATCAGAACATCCTGAATCTTAGCACATCCAAAAAATAAAAGAAGAGAACATCCCATGCTTTTTCTGATTTTTTAAAAAGGAAGATATTACACAATAGTTTCTCAAAAATAAGTAGGTCTTGGATTGCGGAGGTGCTACATCTAATTTGTTTTTACTTTTGTAGTTTGGCATCTAACAATTCTTGCAGATTTTGTTAACACATGGAAGAGAACCATCATGATCTACACTTTCTAGAAAAAATTCAAATTGGAGCCATTAGATCACAGGTCTTTATATTTATATAATATCGCCACTACAAAAAATCCATATAAAATCTACTTCATATGAGTGTATTCATTTATAATAATAATAATATACTTATATTATATATTAAGAAAAGATTTGAAAATAGTATTTAAACCCAACTCGTAATTCTGACCCTTAAAAAAAAAAAGCACAGTACATCAATTCAAATAATAGTGGACAGTATTGAATGAGTATGTGGGCATTAATGAATGAACATGTGAAACTCTCCCAATGGAAAACTGGGAAAGAAACTGAAATAACTTTCGCTCTCTGCAACTACATGCATTCTTTCACATCTTTTACTAAAAATGTAGCTACTGCATACTTTGCCAGGTTTTTTTATTCAGTTGTTTTGACTTGCACAATAGAATATAGTGGATTTATCTCCACCAGGGGTGGGGTAAGAGAAGACTCTATATCCTTCGTTGAAGCTGTGGCTGATGTATGTTCCCCAAACTCAGTCATGGCCTCAATTCCTAAAGAAGAGTAAGTATGTCATTGGAATAAATACTATAACCAACAGTGATCCTTACTGCACTGAATGAACGGGCCTGGCTGTCACACTAACTTATTCCCTTCATTACACAAATGGGAAAAATAAAACATCAGTGAGCAAAGACAGAAGCAGTAGCTGTGTTAAGAGCATTCAGTATTAGAAAGGAGGGCTGAGAATAAATGTTAGAATGTCATGGAACACCGGCATAAAAACATGAAAAATTGCATAATCAATTACCAGCCCTGTTGAATGTTATTCTCTGACCTGGGATCAAGGACATTTTAGTATGATGACTACAAATGGATTTCAACAATACAGCCTGTTTTAAGTGTAGGATATTAAAATGTGGAGTGCTTTTCCTCAATATTTCAGCAGTTGGCCAATGGGGATTGATTACGGAATGGGTTTTGTTCTCCATTTCTTCTTTCAACAATCATTCAGAACCATGCTTATTTAGTCACTTTCATCCCACCCAGGTTGATAAAAGTCTTAATTTCAAAATTGTAGGTGTTTCTGGAGTTAAGATCTGATATGGATCACCAAGAGCTAAGGTATTTCTGATTAAGTTGATGTCCTATTATGTTGGAGCCTCAAGAATACTAGCTGACCTTGAAGGCATTTAGAAGTTGACTTGAGAATCATACCAGCCTTTTTGTGAAGGGTACTGTCTAAAAGGAGATGTGACAGGAGAGAGTTCATTGTGGAATAGGATTTCAGGAAACTGAGGGGGGGGACTTAATGCCTTATGTGAGAAATGGAATATTATTCTTGCAAGAAATAAGAAATGAGACATGTAATGAGACCCGTAGCCAGTGAAGGGCTACCAAATTTTTTACTACCACACTGTGGGCGTGGCTTATGCAGGATGCCCTGCATTTTCTTTCAACATCTTTCAGTGCAAATTGGGTGCTCTGGGGTAGAGCTCCATTTTCGCTACCCCACTGCTTCCCCCCATCCCCCCCGCCATCTAGGCAGTAGCCCACCCCTGCCCATAGCACAAACGTTTTATGATTATATAACTGAACTGTATTTTTACTTGGTAATTTTCATTCTGTACTTATAAATAGGATGTTTTGTGTTTATGTTACCATATGTGGGAAAGAGACATGCTGCCTAGCTAAGATCATTAACTTGAGAAAGTGTGCAGCTGTCAGGGTGATCAATAGTTGTAGGGGATCTCCAAATTGATAGACACCAAGTTATTTGCCAAAGATGTTACATGGGGGGCAGACAAAAGACTGGGTGGAGTAAAAATGAAGTTATGAATTGTATTTATATGGTTTTATCCACATCATTATTTTGCCTCTTGTAATACAGAGATCTTTTATTCAATCATATAGGACCTTTTTTGCAAAAAAAATATTCTATTAAATATATCTTCTCTTTTATTGTTCTTTTGGACTCCTGTTGATTTAGTTGGTAGGTTTTTCTCACTCCTTACGTAGTGGCAATGTTTAATGCACTCATTTGATTCTCTAGAACATGGCTGTCCAAACTTGGCAAGTTTAAGACTTCTGGACTTCAACTCCTAGAATTCCCCAGATGGCTGAAAGGCCAGCTCTCTGTGTAAAATGAGAGAGAAAGAGAGAGATTTGTGAAATAAATAAAAGAGCTGAGAACAGGCATTTTCTGCCTTGATTTACCCAATCTTTGAGATTTTATTTTTCTTTCAAAAGTACTGTGCAAAATTGGAAGACTAATAGGCAATGAGTTAATAGGCAATAAAAATGTAAATAATAATTTTTAATATTTGTATTAATAATCTATTACAGGAAAGGAGGAGAATAATATATTTATAATTTAAAGTTATTGTTAACAATGTCACAAAATACTTATAAAAAACAAAATAAATGTCAAGGTTCCAGGTAGCATCCAAACTAAATCAGAGTCCAAATCATAGTACTCCTTCCAATTTATTTCTGGAGCTATCTTGGCACCTACACTGGGAAACCTAAATCTGAGTCCCCCCCCCCAGTTGAAAGTTCACATCCCTTGTCCCCCACCCACAAACATGTCATGTTGCCCACTCAGATTGTGCCAGCGTGGCAAGTCTTTCCTCTGCTTCCGCCCAGGTGGGTAGGATGGCCTTGAACCACTCGAAAGAATGCTTGTGGCTGCATCTGTCCCCTCATGAAAATTGCCCTAAGTTCCCATAAACATCAGGCCTTCTATAGATAGATAGTGTGGCAAGCCGTTAATTTATCAACAACTTCTGCATCGTCTTGACAGAAAACCCAAAATATTCAGTCATTCAAACATCCCATCCTCTTATAGCATTGCTATGACCACATTTAAGTCATTCAACTACATCAATTTTTCCCCTTGAATTTAATAATGAGCTTCTACTTTTAAACTTGTACTGTTTTCCTCTGAAGAAATCTTCCTGTACTTCATTTTGCACACTTGAAATAACCAGTGTATTAAAGCCCAACTACAACCATGCACCAACTTTACTAATTACTTACAGATTACTTACGGGACCACCTTCTGCCGCACAAATCCCAGCGGCCGATTAGGTCCCACAGAGTTGGTCTTCTCCAGATTCTGTTGACTAGACAATGTCGTCTGGCGGTACCTAAGGGAAGAGCCTTTTCTGTGGCAGCCCCGGCCCTCTGGAATCAGCTCCCCCCAGAGATTCACCCTGCCCCCACCCTCCTTGCCTTCCGCAAAAGCCTTAAGACCCATCTATGTCACCAGGCCTGGGGCTTTTAGAGCATGCCCCCACTTCTTTCTGACCATGAAATATTATGTGTGGATGTGATTGAGTTAATTGATTGTTTTTTAAATATAAGGGGATAGAATTTTAACTATTAGATTTGTACGCATATTATTATTGTATTGTATTTTGTGAGCCACCCCGAGTCCTCGGAGAAGGGTGGCATACAAGTCTAAATAATAATAATAATAATAATAATAATAATAATAATAATAATAATAATAATAATAATATGCATTAAATGAAATTTGGGTCTCATTAAATGCAATCTGGTTTCAATTTATAGTTTGCACCGATTCAAATATTATATGATTCAAACTCACTCTAATCCATAACCTACCTACATTATCAACTTGTATAAACCTCATTTTTCTGGTTACTATGCTTTGTTTTACATTTCCCTTAACAAAAAAGTTTTAAAATAAGTAATATTATACTCTTAGACATTGTTTTCCCATTCTTAATAACAGCATCATAAAGGCAACCCAGAAAGACCCAATTCAGACACATCCTACAGAGGAACTATGACGTGAACATAGGCTTAAATTTATGAGCAAAGCAGCCTCTTGAGATCAGCATAATTTCACACAAAGCCAAGAAGGCTGTACTTTTAAATGAAAATGGTTCAGCTGCGCAATAGGATTAGAACTCAGAACCGAAGCAGATTAGGCTTACTTATTTAGAGAAGCGTGAAGAGAATATCAGAATTTCTCTATGCCATTTCCATCCACAGCTCTGGGACTCTAATGTACACATTTTTCCTGCCAATATCTGAGATCAGCAATAACCTCCTGAAGCTCAATGCTATTTGATGAAGAAGCTATAGTTGTAACATTTCTGAAAGGTCAGCCTTTAACAAAGCTTTAAATCTACAGGTACCATGATCATCATCTATGAATCCCTCTTCTTCCGAGTCTAATGACAATGATGACTCACTAATGGGGTAATTAGCTATTGGGCTGCCTGTAATTACCTCCTCATCTGATCCTGCTTCATTCTCAGAACCTTCCCTTGACACAGAAGCTTCACTGTCCAAAGCTGTTGGCGGTAAAACCGGTCTTTGATAATGTGAGGATTCTCCCAAACCAACCCCCACAGTTCTCGGAGCAGGAGCTGGCCCAGAGCCAACCACAAGTTCCAGATGAGAAGGACTACTCAGGAGTAAGGCTTGGGGATAATTGGCCCCTCCCAAAGACTATCTAAGTTGAGAACACAAAAGGGTTTTGGTGCAGGAAGCAACTCAGTTCATCCCTAGATCTTGTCATTGCAACTCAGGAGTCAGTTTTGTTCCTGTTTGAACTTGCCAAGTTTTTCCTGCAAATTGGTTATTGGCAGTTTTCCAAAGAAGAGCAAGGTTTGTGTATGTGTTATCTGCTTTTTCCTTGAAACATTTTTAATCGGACTTGTTCTACTTTGTTTGGACTCTTATCTGCCTTTCCCTGAAAGATTTTAGTGGGACTTATTTTACTTTGTTTGGAGTTATGACAACTGCTGATGAACATAATTAGAAGACATTACAATAAAAGAGCTTTGTGAGATGCGGTTTGTGCCATTTTATGTCATCAGGAAACCTAGATCAGAACAGGTCCCTGCAAATGTTAACACTCGCTGGCCTTCTCCACTAAGGGAAAATATTCCACATTGCTTCAATGGTTTCTACCTTTCCAGATCATTGACCTTTTGATTCAGTAAATATCATCTCCGCTCTTCACATCTCCGCTCTTCAAGGTAAATGTACAGAATAAATAACAGTTTCTTTTGCTAGGTGGTAGTGAGAAAGAATATTATGTTTCTCTTTCTGGATGTTTGGTGGATGGAAATAATGGTTTAAAACAGGGTTCAACTCCTCCTACCTAGATCATAGAAAGCAGGACCATAATTAAAGGCAGAGTAGGTCAGGAGTTTGCACACAAAAATAAATAGAACATCTCCAAAACATAAGAACAGGCTTGCAAAAAATCTAATGAATGAAAAGAGAAAGGGAGGAAGAAGAGGAGGCATGGATTTACCAACCACGTCTGCTGGAAGCTTGTTCCAAGGATCTACTACTCTTTCAGTAAAATAATATTTTCTCATGTTGCTTTTGATCTTTCCCCCAACTAACTTCAGATTGTGTCCCCTTGTTCTTCTGTTCACTTTTCTATTAAAAACACTTTCCCCCTGAACCTTATTTAACCCTTTAACATATTTAAATGTTTCGATCATGTCCCCCCTTTTCCTTCTGTCCTCCAGACTATACAGATTGAGTTCATTAAGTCTTTCCTGATACGTTTTATGCTTAAGACCTTCCACCATTCTTGAAGCCCGTCTTTGGACCCGTTCAATTTTGTCAATATCTTTTTGTAGGTGAGGTCTCCAGAACTGAACACAGTATTCCAAATGTGGTCTCACCAGCACTCTATATAGTGAGATCACAATCTCCCTCTTCCTGCTTGTTATACCTCTAGTTTCTTCCCTGAGCATAGTCTGAAGGAATTAATAAGCCTAATAATGACCGTTGTTAGCTCAAGGTTATTAACTCTCTATATAACTACCTAAATGTCGTAATTTATTGATTTTGCTATATTTCCTTTTGTCCTTTTGTTTTGGAATCTACATCGTTTAGATTGGTTGAAGTTGTGGAAGAGAGTGAAGGAAGAATCCATTGTGTATAAAATAATTTAAGTTTTATTTTAAGAATATCAGTATTTGCTGTCTGTCTGTAGTTAACAAGATTAGGATTTCCTGTTTTTCCTTATCTTGTGACTGTCACTTTGGGATCTGTTTTTAACAAGATAAATGTTTGCTGTTTAATAAGATAAATGTTTGCTGTTTACCCAATAAACTATTCATCTCCGGGAGAGGGAGGCAGGATGTAGACCATATTTGGGCAAGGAATTCTGTGTACCCCTATGATAAGTTGAGGAATTCTATGTACCTTTGTGATTTGTAAAAACCTATATAACCTGCTCTTTAGCTTCTGTACAAGTGTCTCTTCCCTTTGGAAGAGTACCCGCTTTGCAAACCGTTTTTGATATACCCAGAGAGAATAAACATTTCTGTTCTCTTTGTCCAAACGTCTCGTGTGAACTTTTTCATAAAATTTCAGCGCACAACTTGGGGGCTCTCCCGGGATTCCATCCTGTTGACTGTCCAGGGAGGAACGTCTTTAGGTGCACCCTGTCCCATTTGGACAGAAGACGAACCTCCATGGATAGGCAATTGGCTCTGGTAGACCCGTAAAATTGGCTAAACGAGATCACTAGGACAAGGAGACAGAAAGAGGAAGAGACAAAGAGATAAAGAGAAATAATAGAAGGCCCCTCGAGGACCGGGCAACCCTGTGCACAGGTCTGGTAAGTACCTGTAATTTGCTATGGCATTTTACAACTAAGGGACTACTTACTCAGACGGTTATTGGGCGGGTAGGCTAGGTTGTTTGGAGACTATTGAGTGTGTGTGGTGAGACGTCCTTTTGAGGGGTCCTATTAGAGGATCTGCAGGACGATGTGAGAGTTGACTCCTGATTTGCGGTTCCATCCTCCCGCGAGGGAATTGGCCAGAAAAGGAGGCACGAAAGTTGGTGAAGTGTGAATTGAAAGTCTCAATAGTGCAAAACTCCAACAGGGAAATCCTAGTGGGAAAACTACCATTAACGTCCAAGGGCGAGATAATTCTTGGAAAGGTGGGCTAGGTAGCTTGGAGACTAAAAGTACTCCAATCTCCTAGTGGTAAAACTGCCTCGGGTGGGCTAGGTAGCTTGGAGACTAAAAGAGACTTCAATCTCCTAGTGGGAAAACTGCCTTAAAAATCCAAGATCAAGAAGTAAAGAAAATAATGGGAAATAAAGAGTCTGCAGACATAAAGAGAAAAAGAGAGAGAGAGAGAGAAAAGAGCCTGGTTCAGACTCTGAACCTGAAGAGAAAGAGTTGTTAAAACTTTTATTTAAGGAAGTAAAAGAGTTAAAGGGGCAGATAGCCCAGAGTTAAAGAGTTAAAGAGCTGTGTAGTAACAAAAGGAGGAAAGTTAGATTTTGAAAATGCCTGGAAATTGATTTAGACCCTCCAACTACTATGCAGATTTCAGGAGAATGGAAATTCCCCAAAACATGAAGTTTACTCCAAGTAAGAAAAGAGGCTGAGTGATTAATAGGGGATTTAACATAATAAGGATGTGTAGAATTGGATTGATTGTGATATGTTTGACTGGCCGGCAAATGAATGATGTGTGTGTTTGTGTGTAGAATGGAACTCATTAGCTTATGAAAAAGCTCCCTGGAATAATTGTAGATTTATTTGTATGAAATGGAATTTTGATATGAAAATGATGTATACAAGCAGTAAGAAAAAGTTGGTGTGAATGCATTTTTGATTATTTAAAACAGTAAGCTGTAACTAAATGTACCGGTATGTTATTTTCTAAAGCTAGAAGGAGGGGAAAAAAAATTGTTGAGAGAATGATGAGTGGAGAAAAGTATTACATTTCTGTGTAAATATATATATATGTAACATTTTCCTTGTCAAGGATTCTTTTGCCTTGAAGGAGTAAGAGAGAGAAAGGATAGCCCCCCCTTTCAGTGTAGCTGCTCGCTTTTAACAGTTTCCCCCCCTCACTCCCCCTTCTCCTTGCTTGAGAAAGGAGGGGTCAATGGGCAGCTTATTCATAAAGCCTTTCACTGTTTGGATTTGATTCTTTTTTTAAAGATAATTTGAGGTTTTTAAAAGAATTTTAATTAAACAAACACACACACACACACACACACACATATATAAATATGGAAAAGATTTTGAAAAGATTTTGATGTTTTAATCTATGAGAATTTGCTTCCATTTGAATGGAAGTTGAATCTGATAATAGGATAATATGAGAGAAGAACAGGGATGGTAGGCACAATAGTGTGCTTTTGCATGCCCCTTACAGATCTCTTAGAAAAGGGGAGATATCAACAGTAGATAATTTAAGGTTGAAGATTTTGGGGTTAGGGGAAGAAACAACAGAGTCAGGTAGTGAGCTCCAGGCATTGATCACTCTGTTGCTGAAGTCATATTTTCTGCAATCAAGTTTGGAGTGATTTACATTTAGTTTGTATCTATTATTGTGTTGTTGTTGTTGTTGAAGGTGAAGTCACTAATAGGAAGGACGTTATGGTGTATGATCTTATGAACAACAGTTAAATCAGTTGTTCGGAGGAGACGTAGTTGTAGATTGTCTAAGCGTAGTATTTGAAGTTTGGAGGAGTAAGGTAGTTTGTTTCGAGAGGAGGAGTGAAGGACTCTTCTTGTGAAGTACTGTATTTCTGGACTGTCTCAATTGTGTCAATATCAGTTATGCAATGTGGATTCCATACAGGTGAGCTATATTCGTGTATTGGTCTGATGAATGTTTTGTAAGCTCTGGTTAATAGTTCAGTGTTTCTGGAGAAGAAGCTATGTAAAGTTAGGTTTGTAACTCTTAATGCCTTTTTTTAAGCAATGTTGTTACAGTGAGCTCTGGCAGATAGGTCATTGGATATGAGTACTCCAAGGTCTTTGACAGGGTGAGGGTTAGCTATGAGTTCATTATTTCCAAGTATGTATTTAGTATTTTGATTCTGTAAGACAGAGCATTTGTTGGTTGAGATTTGAAGTTGCCAGTTGTTACACCATTCAGCTAAATGATCAAAGTCATTTATTAGAGGAAAACTTGGTCAGTGATTAAAAGAAGAAGAAGAAGAAGAAGTTACCCAATCACTGATCTGCACAAGTGACCGAATTATATGTTTTATTGAGAGCTCTAGAATTAAGTAGAGAAGGGATAGTAAATATTTTTACATTGATTCAAAATATGTTTTTGGAGTTGTACTCACCTTTGGAAAAATTTAGAAGGAAAGGGGATATGTGACAAGTCAAGAAAAAAATAATAATACATTTTGAGTTAATACATCAGGTTTTAGAAGCCTTAAAAGGGCCACAAGAAATTGCTGTGATTCATATTCAAGCACATCAAAAGGGGGAAGAAGAAGATAAGAAAGGAAACAGATTAGCGGATAGAGAAGCTCAAGCAGTGGGCCAGAAGGAGGAGGAAGGAGTGTTTGTTCTGATTCCTCAAGTATTAGATCCTGAAGAAATTCTATTTAGTGAAGGTAAACAGGAAAAACTAAAGCAGATAGGAGGGCAGGAGGGGAAGGATGAGAAATGATTCCTCCCAGATGGAAGACAAGTATTAAACCAACCTTATTTTAGGAGAGTAATGGAAAGATTACATGAAGGGAGTCATTGGGAAACTCAAGGATTGATAGACACAGTATTGAAAACATTTACTGGGATAAAAATATATACTACAGCACAATAGGTGGTGAATAAATGTGTAAGCCAAAAGTTAAACAAGAACTATGTAAGACAATGACAATGAGAAGGAAGATCACTTGTATTACTGTATATCCCTTTCAGAATGTACAAATAGATTTTATAGAAATGTCACAAGTGGGAAGATTTAAATGTTTACTGGTAATAGTGGGTCAGTTGATAGGATGGGTGGAGACTTTTCCATGTGTAGATGAAACAGAACAAGATTACTGCTAGAACAAGTTATACCTAGGTACGGGTCAGCACAATAAATTGTTTCAGATTAAGGTAGACACTTTATTGGGAGAATTGTGCAGGGAACTATGAAACGGTTTGGGAATTTATTGGGATTTACACAGCCCTTGCACCTTTCTGGGAAGGCTGAAAATATGAATGGTAAAATAAAGCATTGTTTAACTAAGTTATACATGGAGACTGGGCTAATTTGGATCAAAGGATTATCTATAGCTCTGTTGAGAATTAGAATTCAGCCTCAAAGAGACACTGGGTTAACGTTTTATGAAATGTTGTTTGGAATGTCTTTAAGGGGGGAGTGGATTAAAAACAGGAGATTTCCATATAAAGATCTGATACAATATTTGCAATCATTGTCCTAGTCTTTTGAATATTCCAGATTAACTAGCCTGTTGTTGCAAACATCTGTCCTGAGTTTTAAAGTAAAGAAATTGGTGATTGGATTCTGATAAAACGGTGGAAGCTCAAGAAACTCCAACCTATGTGGGAAGGCCCGTTCCAGGTGCTGCTGACTACAGATACCACTGTTAGAACTGCAGAACGAGGCTGGACTCATTATACTCATGTGAAGAAAACCAGTGCTCCCAATACATGGACAAGTCAACCTGTCGGACCCTTGAAGCTGCGGATAACCAGAAAATAAAATGCTTATTTTTCCCTTTCAGCCTGGATGCCTGTACACCCACAAGAAGAGAAATGAAGGATGGGTAATGCTATTATGGCTAGGGTTGATAATGAGAAAAGCAGAGGGTTATCGGATTTGTATAAGTGCAAAAGGTGGACAGGGGAGAGAAATGGGATGGGAGCCCTGAGAGAAATGTACTTATGTGTTTAATGAAATGGTAACTGAATGGCCCAAAGATGAGACACATCCTTGCCATTGGGGTGGTCTCTGGGAGGAATTTCAGTGTTATGTTATAATTGGAGCTGAGGATCCATTATGTAAGGTGAATGCAGAATTACAAAAATGGGCAATGTGTGGATGGTGGAATAAGACTATCCCATTCACCTTTATTCACAAGATTCCAGTCAATATAAAATGTGGAAATCAGTTGTATTCAGATTTACCTATGGGATGGACAGGCCGGTGTGCCTTGGACACTAAAATAACAAAATCAACCAGAATATTAAAAACAGGGAGTTTTTGGATGACTGATGAAAAGAAGGTGCAAAATAATAATAAGAGGGAAAATAGACATAAGGGAGAAGGGAAATGATTGCTAGAAGTGCATAAAAGAGTACAAGCAGGGAGCAAGATAGGGCAAACTTTGGTTTACCAAAGCAAATATGAGTGTACAGGAAAAGCTTTGCAGTGTCAGTTTAGGGTTATAGCATATCATGTATGAAAGCAACAAGGCAAAATGACATGTTATGATCCAAAGGAAAACCCAGTTCAATATTGGTTAGAAGTAAAGGAGGGAAATGATCAGGGAAAGCTTCATTCTAAAGTGTGAATAAGAAATCCTACTAATAAAACTTTTAGAAGCTTGCCAGTTGGCCAAGGTACCCACTGGATATGGGAATATGGATTGGCAAAGAACATATATATATAATGACAAATATATCTGTCCTCAAAAATGGGAGGAGACTAAAGAACAGTGTTTTAATACTGATGAAAAATACTGTCCTTATTGGAATTGTGTAGGTTGGGCCACATGGAATACTAACCCTGGAGCCAGTGGATACCTTACCAAAGTAAATGTGCAAAGTAATTGTGAGAACAATAAGTGTAATTTTGTTAATTTTACCATAAATAATCCACAAGAGTTTATAAGTAAATGGGGAAGCCAACATGGAATAAGAATATATGGATCTGGGATTGACACTGGAGGTTTATTTTATTTAAAAATTAGTAAGTTAGTAGAAGAAGGAAACCCATTAAGTAAGACCTTCTTCTCAGACTTTTGGGAAAAGATTGAGAAACCTTTTAAGTACCAGAGGGAGCCAGAAATTTGCCAAAATTATTGCTCAGACATTAAATGTGTCCAATTGTTATGTGTGTGGGGGAACAAATGTAGGGGACCAATGGCCCTTAGAAGCAGTAGAATGGAATATAAGCATAGCATATGAGCAGAAAGTTAATGGATGCTACAAAATCCGATTGTGATTAGATGGTGTGTAAATAGAATAAATCTCCATGCCCCTAATATTGGATATGTCCCTTGTGAAATAATGATAGTTCTAAGTATTACCACTGGAACCAATAAGACTGTGCCTGAGAATATTACCATGCCTGAGAATAATCTATGGACTAATGATGTTACCATGTCTTATTTCCTTAATTAGAAGTTTTGTCCAGAGTTCCATTGAAAGTATTGTATCCGGTCAATAATCAATTAAAACTATAATGGTAATGAAAAAGATTGGGGACGAGTTGAAATTACTGGAGAATGAACAGCAAACTATTCAGGAAGAGAAAATGAATAATGAAGAAAAAAGCAAGTTGTTAGAAATAAAACAAAATCTTAAAAAGCTTTGTATTAAAACAAAGAAGAGAAATGAAGGAATTGAAGGAAGAATCCATTGTGTATAAAATAATTTAAGTTTTATTTTAAGAATATCAGTATTTGCTGTCTGTCTGTAGTTAACAAGATTAGGATTTCCTGTTTTTCCTTATCTTGTGACTGTCACTTTGGGATCTGTTTTTAACAAGATAAATGTTTGCTGTTTAATAAGATAAATGTTTGCTGTTTACCCAATAAACTATTCATCTCCGGGAGAGGGAGGCAGGATGTAGACCATATTTGGGCAAGGAATTCTGTGTACCCCTATGATAAGTTGAGGAATTCTATGTACCTTTGTGATTTGTAAAAACCTATATAACCTGCTCTTTAGCTTCTGTACAAGTGTCTCTTCCCTTGGGAAGAGTACCCGCTTTGCAAACCGTTTTTGATATACCCAGAGAGAATAAACATTTCTGTTCTCTTTGTCCAAACGTCTCGTGTGAACTTTTTCATAAAATTTCAGCGCACAAGAGCTTCCCTAGAGACCTGGATGAGATGGTCTTTAAACCAGTGAATATTAGAGTAGGAGGGAGTTGTTGAACAGAAAAGCCATTTATTTTTAAATACTTATTTCTTATTCCCTGCTTCACACAAAGTTCATTTGCTTAAGTTTTCACTGGGGGACTTTTGCCTTTAATGGGCAATCAACCATGTGACTTGTCCTATTTCTTCCCCACTTTCCAGCTTACTTGAAAAGGATGAGTCTCTTTAAACCAGCATACTGCCCATAAAACAGAATTGCCTCTCCTATCCCAAGTTATCCCCGAAAGGGCATTATTAAGCCCTCTCTGCATGTACCGAATCATTTAGAGCTCTGAAGGGAGAATGCTAATGCTTCCATTTTCTTCTCTCGTTCGTGACGTTGTGAATTGTTCAGTTCAGTCTAACTGGGTTTGAGAGTGGCAAATCCACAATGATATTTCTACAAAAAATTTATCATTAATATTTCCCCATCTACGCAAGAGAAAGAAAAGGCTTGAGACAAGTTGTCTAGAGGCTTGTAACCATTACAGAAAGAAAGCCGCAGTAAGGCAAGAAATAACGAAATTAGCACTGAGATCGTTTGCATCAGACAGCTGGAGACTTAATAGTTTTGCCAGAGATTACAACCTGAAGGCTATATAGAGAGGTTGCTTTTGGCAGGGGGGAGGGGGGGAGTGCCTGATGATGATCTCTTGCAACACTTGTCTCCTG
Organism: Erythrolamprus reginae; assembly: GCF_031021105.1. Taxonomy (NCBI): domain Eukaryota; kingdom Metazoa; phylum Chordata; class Lepidosauria; order Squamata; family Dipsadidae; genus Erythrolamprus; species Erythrolamprus reginae. Next base: position 246,682,999 of record NC_091951.1, read on the forward strand.
CTGGCATCGGGAGGGCTGACATCTGCTTTTGGAAGATGGGTGGTTTATGAGATGGGGCTGATGTGTCTTTATTTGCCTCTAGCGCTGGCACCCAGAAGAGATGCCATCCTGATTTCCAAGAAAATATTGTAGTCTGTTGCTCAAGCACTGCGCTCTTATATATCTGTTCAGAGAGTTTATTTTGGCTGGGGCCATCAATCAATGAATGACATGCTAAGCTTGGGTTATTCTTCCTTTGCCTTTTAACCCACTCTGCAATTCAATTGCTGTTTTGCTTCCTTTTACCAGAATTAAAATAGCAATAGCAGTCGGCATTAGCACTTAGACTTATATACTACTTCACAGTGCTTTACAGCCCTCTCTATTTGTTCTGGTTTCTGGTAGAAATTTAGCAATTAAAAATAACTCTTATTAAATGCATTATATCATGAATAAAGAAACTCCATTTATTTCTCTGCTCTTCTGGAATTCAAACACATTTCATACACGCACTTATCTGTTGGTCCGTTATCTCCCTTGACCGCATTCCTCACATTCCTTCTCCTTCTCCACTTAACAAGATTTATTTTCCTAAATGCATGATCTCTAAAAACAGCAGCCCTGACTGTTAATCAACACAAAATACTTTTGGTTACTTGAGAGCGGTGAGAAAAAACATCATTTTTTCTCATCGGCAACGTTGAAACCCCACCCTTCTTCCCCACTGACCCCCTGACGTGCCAAATACATCACTACAGTATTTAACCCATTCCTCTCCTTAATATCTTCTTCCAGACTTCTGTTCTCTACGTTTTTGGGCCCTTCTGAATTTAGGGTTAACCCAGCGAGCGTCTGATTCTCCCTCACTAGATCCTGAACTCATAGCCCCATCCTGTGGCTGGCCTCCCACCTGTTCTACTACCTGTAACCCTGGGCCCCCCACTAATTCATAAACACTATCTGAATCAGAGTCCTCAATATCTTCATCATCCTCCAACTGACCAGGAGTATGTACAACACTTATCAGTTTTACAGAGACAGCATATTGCCCCCAACTGTCAACGCCCCAAATAGCAACTGAGAAATAAATCAGATTCCAGTCCAATTCTCTCATCCAAGGTTCGATTTATTATCAGAGCCATGTTGGTACTAACTTCCCTCCAGCTCCCCACCAAGGCTAAGGTTTATCCCCCATCCCACACCCACATGTTCATCATGAGGACCAGTCTGAGTGCAGGGATTTCACCAACCTCCTCTTTACTTCTATTGATGCAGAACAAAAGATGACCTTGGACTCCAAGAAAGGAATTTGTCATGGCTAGTAACTTTCCCTCTCATGCAACCACCCCTCCCAGTTCCTCTAACACTATTCTACTGTGGCAGGCCAAAGTCTCTAACTCCACATGACGGTTTCGGACTGACACCAACTATGTTTGGTTCTCATTTTACCCACCTCAAGAAGGATGGGAGGCTGAGTCAACCTTGAGCCTGGTGAGATTCGAATCAACCAGCAGAAATAGCTTTCAGTACTGCATTCTAACTACTTCACCACCATGGTTCCAACCATGGCTAGGATTAGAATCCAGATCTTCATTATTACAACCCCCGCCCCCCAAAGGAAAGGAACTTTTCTAGAGCAAAGGTGAAATTATATTTGAGTTTTTGCACACAATTTAATGAAAAAAGGACTAAGGGTGGCATGATAGTAGTGTTCCAATATTTGAGTGGTTGACACAAAGAAGAGGGAGTTAACCTACTCTCCAAGGCACCTGAAGGCAGGACAAGAAGCAATGGATGGAAACTAATCAAGGAGAGAAGAAACCTAGAACTAAGGAGAATTTTCCTGACAGTGAGAACAATTAATTGATTTAATGAATTGCTTCCAGACATTGTAGGCACTCCAACACTGGAAAGTTGCTTTGTGACTCACTACATTATTCCTTAAGAGAAAAAAAATGTTTGCTACTCATTGCTTTTGGTATTCATCAGGCCTCCTGGAACCTAGTAACAGTGAGTACCAGGGTACCACTGTACTATAATTATTTATATGTATAGACAGTGATGGCAGACCTATGGCATGGTTGCCACAGGTAGAACACGGAGCCATATCTGCTGGCACGCAAGTTGTTGCCCTAGATCAGCTCCAACGTGCATGTGGGTGCCGGCCAGCTGATTTTTGGCTTACACAGGGGCTCTGGGAGGGCGTTTTTGGCTTCCAGAGAATCTCCGGGGGGATGGGGGAGGGCTTTTTTAACTCTCCCCCGGCTCCAGGGAAGCCTTTGGAGCCTGGGGAGGGCAAAACACAAGCCTACTGGACCCACCAGAAGTTGGGAAACAGGCCATTTCCAGCCTCCAGAGGGCCTCCAGGGGGAGGGGGAAACTATTTTCACCCTTTCCAGGCATTGAATTATGGGTGTGGGCACTCTTGCATGTGTGATAGCATGCACGCACACTCTTTTGGCACCCGAGGGAAAAAAGGTTTGCCATCATTGTGTATAGGTAACCCCCCACTTACAACCATTCATTTAGTGACTTCTCAGTTACAATGGCACTGAAAAAAGTGACTTATGATCATTTTTCACACTTATAACCATTGCAGCATCCCCATGGTCACATGATCAAAATTTGGACATTCGACAACTGGCATATATTTATGATGGCTGCGGTGTTTCGGGGTCATGTGATCACCTTTTGCAACTTTCTAACAGGTCAAAGTGCTTGTTAGTCACCTTGGTGTCTAAGGAATACGTAGGAGCCTTCTCCAGCAGTATCATAGCTCAATTTTATTCCCGTCTTACTTTTTTAAGGTCCAACTTTTAGAACCAAAGGTAGCTACGGGGGAACAAATTAGTATGTACTGTATCAAATCTTGTTTAGAACAAGCAAGTATGGAGCACTGTTGAGACCACATTTGGAATATTGTGTTCATTTCTGGAGACCACACCTACAAAAAGATATTGATAAAATTGAAGGGGTCCAAAGACGGGCTACAAAAATGGTGGAAGGTCTTAAGCATAAAACGTATCAGGAAAGACTTAATGCACTCAATCTGTATAGTCTGGAGGACAGAAGGGAAAGGGGGGACACGATCAAAACATTTAAATATGTTAACGGGTTAAATAAGGTTCAGGAGGGAAGTGTTTTTAATAGGAAAGTGAACGCAAGAACAAGGGGGCACAATCTGAGGTTAGTTGGGGGAAAGATCAGAAGCAACGTGAGAAAATATTATTTTACTGAAAGACTAGTAGATGCTTGGAACAAACTTCCAGCAGAAGTGGTTGGTAAATCCACAGCAACTAAATTTTAAACATGCCTAGGATAAACCTATATCTATTCTAAGATAAAATACAGGAAATAGTATAATAGTATAAATGGACCATGAGGTTAAACTTCTATGTTTCTAAAGTGAATAATATCCATAATCCTTTATTCCATTAGTTAGTCGATGATATTTTCCTTTGGATGCATGAAACTAGAAAACTATCTACATATTCTAATTCAAATTTTTAATATTTTAAAGTCACCCATGTATATTCTCCTATGGAGAAGATTTTTTAAAAATTTTTTAAAAAAGAAAGGCATACCAACTGATATTTAATAAACTGGTAATTGCCTTAATTGATTCTGTATGATGTCATTGCATTTACTTGGTAAAACAAACAAAATAATCCATCAGATAATTCAAATGGATTTGCTAGCTTGATTGTGCTTTACAAAAATTGAATTTGTATCAATTATGTTACTGATGGATTGCCAAACTCTTTCTCTGCGGTTTGATATTGAAAATAATGGATTGATAAAAGGACTTTAAAAATTACTAATCCATATTATAACCATAATCAGTTTGATTCCTCAATCTTTTACTGTAGACTTTTAATTCATTGCACTGTGCAAATGTATTGCCTTAAAATGGTTGTATGGCAATGTATCAATGAAAGCAGAAGAAGTATATGGGTAAAAGAGCTGCAATGCATAGAAATAAATTGATTTCATTTAGATCTCTTGTTCTGTATATGAAATTTTCCACTCTGATCAGACAAAACATATTTTTCTGCTTTCTATGGCTAACTTGCTAATTATTTCATTAGAATTTTTGAATACTGTACACATGCAGCCATTTTTTTATGCTGCATCTAATTTGTCTAAAATATTGTTTCTAATGATATCTAGTTCTGGCACCATCTTGTAGCGGAAGAATGGAATATACTGTAGTTATTTTTTCCAAATAAATTATTATTATTAATTCAGCAGATACATTCAAATCTATTAATGAACATAAAACTGTTGTTCTGTTTAGCTCTGTTGACCTTACCAGATAATCCAAAATCCACAGTGGCAACATTTTTAGAACTCTTGATCAACCAAGGTAATAATAATAAAAAAAAAAAACAGAAAAGAAAAATGGAGGACGAATGTGATTGGCCATTTAGCCAGACTATGGAAATTCTCAGTCCTCTAGGTCAATGTTTCCCAACCTTGGCCACTTGAAGATATTTGGACTTCAAGTCCCAGAATTCCCCAGCCAGCATTCGCTGGCTGAGGAATTCTGGGAGTTGAAGTCCAAATATCTTCAAGTGGCCAAGGTTGGGAAACACTGCTCTAGGTAATAGTTGTTCCAAAGGTGATTTTTCAAAAGGCAACTGGGCTTTTTTTGTTTTTCCTTGATGTTGTGGTTCAGCCTGAGGCAGATCAAATACCAGCTGCGTCTCTGCTGGCTCCATGCCCGGAGGAGGATGGCAGCGAAGAGGAGGGGTCTGGGCAGTTGGACGGGGGAGAGTACAGTCAGGAATATGACGAGGAAGAACAGCATGGGAGCCTGGGGGAGGGGCTCTCCCCAGCCAGTAGCTTGGAGTCTTTGGAGTCATTAGGTGACGAAGCACAAGCTGTCATTAACATGCGACAGAGACATCTAGATCAAAGGAAGAATCAATTGAAGAAATATTATCAGCATTGAATAAGGAACACCAGGGCTTGGGTGTGGTCCTCATTAGCAGGGAAGGATTTATAAGGCAGGCAAACCCTTGAAGCCATGTGGAGTGTTATCAGTTTGGAGTTGCTGTAACCTGCATTGTTTTCTCGGCATTTCTGTTCCTGGCTCGTGGCCCAGCAGTCTTGAAGAACCGTGGGAGGTGTATGTCTGTTATCCACAGCCTCGTCTTGGCAGCAAGAATCTTATATTTATGTATGGACAATTGCCTTCTTGTATATATTTGGAGTTCCAGTGTTTTCCTGCTTTGTAAGGACATTTTCTGTTAGCTTCGTTTCTCTTTAACATTATAAAACTGTATTGGAATTCTACCGGTGTGTCTGGCTTATCTTTTTGGGTTGGTCATAGCTTCCGGATTGACCCAGACAGAACACTTGAAGATGTTTTTCTTCTCAAGAAGTCAGAACTGAAGTCAAACTGAGGAAGCTTCTTGAATGAGAAGGGAGATATCTTCAAGGAAAAACAAAGAAAATCCAGTTGACTTTTAAAAAAGCACCTTTGGGGCATTTAGCCATGATTTTATCAAGTTATGGTTAGCATTAGACCCAGTGGGATTTTTGGAAAAAAATATATTATATTGGAGTTTGGCACTTCGATTATCAGCTTGCAATATAGTTTTTATTTTATAATATTTTCAAAAATAAAGAAAGAAAGTGAAGCAACAGCTTATTGGCGTGAAATCAAAATGATCATGGATTTGTTAAGGTCCATGGAGACCCTGTTGCAAACTTCTCAATTATACACAATTCAGCAGCAAAAGAAATAAATATGAGAATGTGGCTGAAAACAAGACTCAGCCAGGGAGCTATTGTATTATTGTAGGAGCACTACTTACAGTTGTAAATAATGCCAATCTGATGCTATCCCCTTCTGATTTGGTATTAGGATTCATAGAGAAGATGAGATCACCTAGCATCATATATTTCACTGACCCTCTTGAAAGTACAAATTAAATTTGCTGCTTGTCGAAAGAAATAAAAGAAGCTTTGAACTGAAGTTGTAATACAAAAATCATGGTAGAAGGCACACTTCAAAAACCTTAAGAGTTAGATTTATAAAACTTATTTCCTAGGTTAAGTTCAGGTTTCCTTAGCAACAGATCTGTTTCCTCATACTTTATTGTCTCCAAAATTATCCATTATGGGTTATTTATTCTGTTCTTTGATGTGTTACAAGCCAGGAGATAATTTAAAAGCTCTTTGGCAGAGCTTTTTGTTCCAAGAAGCCTTCATAATTACAACAAGTTGCCACCTATTTGACTGAACTTCTTCACACCCTCTAAACTAGAAGAATATAGAATAATTTAGTGGGAAGACACCATGGAAGTTTTCTATTCCAACCCATTGCTCAAGAAGGAGACTCCATACTATTTCAGATAAATGCACAACTAGCTAATTTAGCGGCTGCCCAAAATTTCGCCAGGGCACAGGAAAAACATGGCTCGGCACTTGGCGCCACTTTTACTTTGGCGATCTTGCGAGACATCGTGAGATCACCATTACCAGCTGCGTGCTTCCGCATGCAGCTTTTTCGCTGCCAGGGGCATGCCGGGTGAGCCTCCTTGCCCCCGGCCAACGAAGATGCAGATACCCCCCTGCCCTCCCGTCACAGTGTGTCCTGATGGGGTCATCCTCAGAGGCCGAATAGGATTTTTTTGTGGTTTCAGCACTTTTGTTGCAACCGTTTTTTCACCTATTCCACACTGGGGAGTGAGGATGGACTGGATAGGGGATGTGGCACATTTTGTTACAATTTTGATAATTGGCTTTCCCTTTGGTCACTGGGGTTGGCAGGTTAGGGGAGGAAATTTATTTGTTTGTTGGTTGGTTGGTTGGTTGGTTGGTTGGTTGGTTGGTTGATTTGTTTGTTTGTTTGTTTGTTTGTTTGTTTTGTTTGTTTGTTTGTTTGTTTATTTAGACAGACAGACAGACACACAGACAGACAGATAGACAGACAGAGCGGCCCACAACAAGAAACAGTACAAATCCAATACATTAAAACAATTTAAAACCCTTAATATAAAAAACAATCATACATCTCATAAAGACCATACATAAAGCGGAACGGCCCAGGGGAATCAATTTCCCTATGCCTGATGACAGAGGTGGGTTTTAAGGAGTTTGCGAAAGGCAAGGAGGGTGGGGGCAATCCTAATCTCCATGGGGAGTTGATTCCAGAGGGTCGGAGCCACCACAGAGAAGGCTCTTCCCCTGGGTCCTGCCAGATGACATTGTTTTGGTGAAGGGACCCAGAGAAGGCCAACTCTATGGGACCTAACCGGTCGCTGGGATTCGTGCGGCAGAAGGTTTATGTACACATACATGTGCATGCACAGCTCTTCTAAAATTATACATGTTAAACCTAATTTATTGTGATAGGAAAAACATACCCAGAGCCTAGAAGGAAAAAAAAAAGGGGGGGGAAATTCTATTGGTTCTACGTACCTGACCGTACTCATAGGAGCCCATCACTGGGAGAGAGGGAGGGAGAGAAAGAGGTACTTTCGGAGGGAGGGACAGAAACAAATATTCAAGCTAGAAACAAGTTTCAGGTGCTTTAAAGTCCATATTTTGCTTGTGATTTATTCTGTTTCTTCAGTTCGCAGAAAAAAAATCTATTTGACAGTCTGTTTTTAATTTCCTCAGTCCTCAGATCTTCAATTAATTCAAACTGCAATTGCAACAGCCCACAGAACATGAAATTAACTCCTGAAAAAGGTTTTCAATTTGGCATTTTTTTCTTAAAAGTCCAAAGAGAGAATGTGCGCAAGATTAGACATGCTTAAATATCATGAAATCTCTGCAGACTAGAGCAGGGGGGAGGTGGAGCACAAACATTCACACAAAAAAGCAAAATAACACAAAGCAGGCTTTTGATTTTGGCAGGGCAGTGACAGCCATAATTTATTTATTTATTTATTTATTAGATTTATTTATTAGATTTGTATGCCACCCCTCTCCGTAGACTCAGGGCGGCATACAAATAATGTGTTTGCCAGTTTACCAGTGAAGGGCTGCAAAAAAATTTACTATCACACTGTGGGCGTAGCTTATTCTGTGGGTGTGGCTTGATGATCATGTGACTGGGGGTGCCTTAAAGGTCATGTGACTGGTTTAAAGGTCACTCATGTCAAGGGTTTGGGTTAGGGTTAGGGTGCCTGGCCTCTCCTCGTCTCAAAGAGATACAATTTCCCTTACTATTACTGAACATGCAAAATATACTATTTAATTAAGTAAATAAAAAGAAAGAAAGAAAGAAAGAAAGAAAGAAAGAAAGAAAGAAAGAAAGAAAGAAAGAAAACACTATGGGCCATAGTTTCCAAACTTGAGGGAAAAATGTGAAGGGAAAAATTCAAAAACATGAAGAATTTCATTTTATAAAATTTAAGACTTCATTTATCCGATGGAATTAACATATTTTTTTACAGGGCCGTGATTTGCCATGTCTACCATTTGTTTTCCATAAATGGGCATTTCCTATCCCTGATACATTTTTCACATCTTTAGGGCAAAGGAGGCCTTCTCCATCCTCATGCACTTAACAAAATAAACAGGGTTTAAGTTAGCTCCTTTCTTCAGTTACCCATGCAGATAGTAAGTCACTGTGTAAAACCTGGAAGTCTTAAAACAAGGGAAGAGACCCTTCTGGTGGCTAAGGATTATACATAACTTTTGAGGATCTTGAGCATGATCTCATTATAGATGGGAATTGTTGAGGGTCCTTTGTTACAGAATTGTGCTAACTCTATTTTGATTGGCAATTATACTGCAGTTTTCATCTCTTCACCAACTTAAAATAATTATAAAAAATTGAACAGTGTGCAACTCCCATAGAGGTGGTGTTTTGAAAGGATGCACAGAGAAGTACTTGAAATTTACAGGCCAGGCCAAGGTTGCCCACCGCTATCTTAAAAAAGAAGTATGATGTCAATGTAATGATGAATGGATAGGATGATGGATGGATTTCACATGAGCATTTCTTCTCCTCCTCTGCCTTGAGAGGCAAGAAGCCATATCTAACAGAATAACAGATTTGGAAAGGACCTAGTCCAACTCCTTGCTCAAGTAGGAAATCTTATACCAGTAATGGCGAACCACAGGTGGCACACAGAGCCATATCTGAAGGAATGCAAAGTATTGCCCTATGTCAGCTCCAGCGTGCATGCACATGCTAGCCAGATGATTTTTGCCCTTCTATTCAGTCATTTTTTGCCATCTCCAGCAGTGTTCCCTCTAATTTTTTTTTTTTGGGGGGGGGGCGGAAAAGTATAGTGTCTGAGCGGCAGTCCCTTCGGGACTGGGCGGCACAGAAATAATAAATAAATAAACAAACAAACAAACAAACAAACAAACAAAAACCCCACACTGTTTTGCTTCAGAGAATTTCAAAATAAAATACTGTACTGTGTGTCTATAACAGTGAGCTCATAATAGGGCAACTCTATCAATATCAAAATGCCACTTAAATAGTTGAGCTAGTTTCAAACTAGATTTTGATTTTCTTTCTCTCTTCCTTACTCCCATTCTTTTTCTTTCCCTTTTCCTTCCTCTCTTTTTTCTATCTGTTTCTCTCTCTTCCTCTCTCTCTCCTTCCCTCTCACTCTTTCCCTCTCGGCTTCTGGGCAGGTTTGGAAAACTTTGAGTTGATGATGATTTTTAAGTGAGCGATTGCTCACTGCTCAGCTTAGAGGGAACTATGATCTCCAGGCTTCAGAAGGTTTTCCTGAACTCTGGGGAGAGCAAAAAACAGCCCAACAGGCCTACGGGAAATTCGAAGGCTTCAGTAAAGCCTGTGCGTATGTGCAGGAGGCAGCGTGGAGTATTGTGTGCATGCACAAGAGGGCAGCATTTGAGTTGTGCATGTGTGTGGGAGCGAGGCATTATATTATGGATGTGGACGCACGCTCTCACACATCCTTTTGGCATCCAAGCCAAAAAAGATTTGCCATCATTGTGCTATACTATTTCTCCCCCACCTTTTTTTTAAATAAACTGTCCTATACTATTTCAAACAAATGATTGTTCAACCTCTTCTTAAAAACATCCAGTGTTGGACTACCCACAATATCCTAGGGTAATCTGATGAGTTCTTGTGCCAAGAAAAATCCAGGGATAGCATCTGTTAGGATGCCTCTACATTTCCGAAATGGTCATTGATAGGAGACCAAACAAGAGATATTGCGATATTTTTATTTATTTATTTATTTTAATATATATATATATATATATATATATATATATATATATATATATATGTATTTGTCAAACAATTATAGGGTGATAATTTATACATATAAAACATTAGATAAGTAATGATAAAAAGTAGACAATAGGACAGGGACGGTAGGCACAATGGTGTGCTTATGCACACCCCTTACAGACCTCTTAGAAAGGAGGAGAGATCAATTGTAGACAGTCTAAGGTTAAAGGTTTTGGGGTTAGGAGTAGAAACCACAGAATCAGGTAGTGCATTCCAGGCGTTGATTACTCTGTTGCTGAAGTCGTATTTTTTGAAGTTGCGGTTGACATTTAGTTTAAATCGATTTTGTGCTCATGTGTTGTTACGGTTGAAGGTGAGGTAGTCGTCAACAGGTAGGACATTTTGGTATATGATTTTATGAACTATAATTAAGTCGGAACGGAGACGACAGAGTTGTAAGTTGTCTAAACCAAGGATTTCAAGTCTGGCGGAGTAAGGTATTTTGTTGTGAGAAGAGGAATGAAGGACTCTTCTTGTGAAATATTTCTGGACTCTCTCAATTGTGTTGATGTCAGATATGCAATGTGGGTTCCATACAGGCGAGCTGTATTCTAGGATTGGTCTGACAAATGTTTTAAAAGCTCTTGTTAGCAGTTCAAAATTACCAGAGAAGAAGCTGTGAAGGATTAAGTTAACAACTCTTAAAGCCTTTTTGGTAATGTTGTTGCAGTGGGCTCTAGGACTTAGGTAATTGGATATGAGTACTCCAAGATCTTTGACAGATTGACGGTTATCAATACGTTCGATTCCTCCAAGTTTATATTTAGTATTCTGATTCTTTTTAGTGGTCAAAATAGGAGGTGCCACTTCTCTTCCTGCTCCTGTTAACAGTGGTGTCCCTCAAGGTAGTGCTTTAGGACCCACACTATTCATACTATACATAAACTATCTTTGCGATTGCATCACTAGCAATTGCATTCTCTTTGCAGATGATGTCAAACTATTTAATACCAGTGACAATGCTGCTGCCCTTCAAAAAGACCTTGTCCACATAGCAGAATGGTCTAAAACCTGGCAACTTCAAATCTCCACCACTAAATGCTCTGTCTTACACATTGGTAAAAAGAATCAGTTTGTTCTTATGTTGCATGCACACTGGCAAGTGGGGGAGTGTACAATATATTGTTCTATTTAATCCTGCTGATAGAATTGTCTCTGGATCCCCAGGAAAGCAGAAATTCAGTTCTCCCTACAAATATATTAGGAATAGCATCATTTTTAAATGCATGTTGAAATGTGTGCTACAGACAAAACACATAATTTAGCAAACAATGCATTTCAACGAGTGGAAATCAAATGGCACTTGCTGCAATTTGCCAGAACTTGTTATATGTTTGTTTCCTGATTACAGCTCTAGTCCTGGAATGAAATCTAGTTACTTCCACCACATAGGTATTTTTCACAGGTGGTTGAAAAGGTCATTTTTTAATTAAGATCCTTTCCTCGAATGCAATATTTTTCATTGCTCATTATCTCAGCCTACCATAATTGAAAATGAAGGCCTGAGGCTAGAAAGGATAATTTGGCTCAGTTTTAATCTCTCAAATGGCGCAAACAAACCAGCAAAGGATCAGCATAAGTTTTCTCCAAAAAAGCTCTCTCAAAATGGCTTTCAAGAATAACAAAAGTTATTTCGGTGCCATTGTAACTTCAGACAGTCACCAAATAAACTGTTGTAAGTCAAAGATGAAAAGTCATATTGATCACAAAAAACAATATTCGCAAATTGTATCTTTATCAGCCCAACAAAAATGTCATGATTTCAGTCTGAGAGCTCTTCGTTGCATAAGGTGGCGGAAAGTGAGGAAAAAAATAGATTGGAACAAGAACAAAGGGATCTAATGTTGCTCAATCTTGGGTTGTTGGCCTAAACTGGTTTATATTCCTTACTCACATTTCTGCACTTCTCAGCAACATTTCTATTTCGAAACTCTCTATCAGCGCAAAGATCAGAATCAATGTGTCAATAAAGAAGAAGTCCCTGAATGGAATCTTGAAAAGGAATATTCAGTAATGATGCAATTCTCAAAACAATAATGAAACAAGCTGCTTTCTAAAATGTGTTTGATCTCACAACCATTGATGTACCAACAAATAGTTTCTTACAGTTTCAGACCAGAGGTGGTTTCCTCCCAGTTCACACTGGTTCTATAGAACTGTTAACAAACCACTAGTGATATCACAATGATATCATGGAACCTGTTCTTTTTGGTCCATGGATGCTGCCATCATTTTAAAAAATGATTTTTTTTTCATTTTTTAAATTATTTTTTTCTTCTATGCAGAAGCTGAATTTCTAGCACTGCACATGCATCACCATCTTGTTTTCCAGTTTGTTTATTTGGATTTGAGGGTGGGGCACTGTGTATGCACGCACCCATGAGGTATGTCCATGTGATGCAGGAGGAAGCGAATCGGCAGCGAGGTAAGTTAGAACCCACCCCTGTTTCAGACACATCCTTTCCCCACTGTTTGATCTAATTAATTAAAGCTTTGTTCAGAAAAGGGAGACATCAGGATATTCAATGGAATGGACATATGATTGGAAATATTTAAAAGCAAAACGTTTTATATGCAGACTGATTTGTATCCAGTCTGTCATATATATATATATATATATATATATATATATATATATATATATATATATATATATATATATGTGTGTGTGTGTGTGTGTGTGTGTGTGTGTGTGTGTGTGTGTGTGTGTGTCTCACATGTTTTTTTTTTTGCTGAATTTGAAAATTAAGGGAGACTAGGATAGATCTATTTCGGCCATATTTTGGCCTCATCAGCTAGCCATACCCACTGGGACTTGAACCTGAAACCTTTGCCTTGTAAGGCAGAGAATTATCCTCTAGGCTACAGTATCCAATCCCTTCAGCTCTGCACGAGGGAAAGGTTACATATTTTTGTGTCGAATCACCCTGGTGTATTGAAGGAACATCACAGCTCCTTATTTGTGTCTCGGCCCAACCCAGGGCCATTTCCAAGGCAGTTAATTTTATTGATAGCCGACAATTCTATCTGTATGTGTCACATGTTTGTTTGTTTTTTTGCTGAATTTGAAAATTAAGGGAGACTAGGATAGATCTATTATGGCCTTATTTTGGCCTCATCAGCTAGCCATACCCACTGGGATTTGAACCTGCAACCCTAGAACAAGGACAGAAGCACCAGCCTGAAGATGACGAGTGGGACCTCGTCAAAATGTCGCCAGAAATTTCCAAATCCTACACGGGAAGAAACCCGAATATGCCAAGACCGTCATACCTGTACCCATGAAAATCTATGCAAACAAATATATATATATATATATATATATATATATATATATATATATATATATATATATATCAGCAAAAACATGTGATACATACATACATACATACATATACATATATACACGCATATACATACATTCAGTGGTACCTCTACTTAAGAACGCCTCTACTTAAGAACTTTTCTAGATAAGAACCGGGTGTTTGTTTCCTGTTGTGTTTCAGTTAGCAAAATGCCTTTGGCAGACCTTTTTTTTTACAGAATTCCAGCACCCAGCAATTGTGAGCAAACTCTAATGTCTTCCTTGTTTTGGCGTGGCTGTTTGGGCTGCATGTTGACTTCCATTTCAAATCCCTTTTTGTTACCTTGAAACATCTGAATAATCAGAGTTAACCTGGAAATACAGCAATATGGCGGCTGCCACACTTCCAGGTGACCTGCAAGGAATGGAAAGCACTCTTTGTGAGGTCATTAGTGGCTCAGCATTTTCAATGACCTCGTGAATAGCAGCAGTGTTCTCCATTCCCTTCAGGAAGTGTGGCAGTTGTCATATTGCTTCCAGGGTAACTCTACTAAAGAACATCTTGCTGCTCTAGCTGAGGTCTTCATCCACCCTCTTGGACCACTGGAAGAGCATTAAAATCTGGCTCTGCTGATTGCCTCTGATAGGGATGCTTTATGCTGGAGGTGACTGGTGGATTAATAGGGAAGATGCCAACACTGTACTATTCTTGCCCTTGGTTTTCTAGTTTTTTACCTATTCTTGTACATTTTAACATTTTTTATATTTATGATTTTAACTTAAGCTGCGCAGGCTCACTATAGATGGTGAGATAGATAACATGTAAGTTTAATGAATAAATATCTAAAGATTAAAAAGTAGAAAATAGTTTAACAATATGTCTATGCAGATTTATCTATCTATCTATCTATCATTATTTATTTATTTATTTATTCATTCATTCATTCATTCATTTATTTATTAATTTATTAGATTTGTATGCTGCCCTCATCCAGGGCAGCTCACAATATATCAAGGAACATAACAATACATCTAGAATCCAATTAATATGAATTTAAAAACCCTTTAAAAGTTCTAATATAATTTTAAAATGTTCATCACCATTCACTCCACAAAACACACTAAGACACTTGTTGGTCCGGGTTTGGGATGGTTGGGAGATCTAATGTTAGCAAAGTGCTTTTGACGGCAAAGTACCTTTGTCAAGCCTCTAGATCATGGTTGCCCCAAAGGTGTTTTTTTTCAAGAGGCAACTGGACTTTCTGATTTTTCTCTGAAGACATTTCTCTTCTCATCCAAGAAGCTTCTTCAGCTCTGACTGGATGGTGGGGAACAGAAGGATTTATACTCCTTGCACCCATGGTCCTTTGCATTCTTTAAGCGGGTCATTAATGTCACCTGGAGATTTATCTCTGTTCTTAGAGTCACCTGAGTGGTGCAAATTGGTGTGGAGCCTTCTTGGAACTGTTGAAAGGACTGTGTTGTAGATTGGAGATAGACGATGTCGTATCCCTCCCCATCTGTTGAGAGAGGGCTGTTCAGTTTTGACATAAATGGCCTTTTTAAGCCCTCTTTCAAACCAATGATCCTCTCTGTCCAAAATATGTACTGTGTTGTCTTCAAAAGAGTGGCCTGTGTCTTTTTAAATGCAGATGGACTGCTGAATCTAGTCCTGATATGTTTGTTACCCTATGTTGTGCCATGCTCTTATATTGGTGATTGTTTCATTTCCCCAATGTACAGATCTGCATTGTCTCACTGCATTGCATGTTGTTCGGTTTCTGTCTGGGTGATTTATCCTTGGGGTGGACAAGCTTCTGCCTGAATGTATTCTTGGGTTTGAAGTGTGCACGTATGTTGTGTTGGCTGAAGATCCTTCTGAGCTTTTCCGATAGGCCTGCAACATAAGGAGTTGTAGTGCCCTTTAATGCAAAAGTCATCCCTGAACTCTCCCAATTTGTTTAATTTGTCTCTGCTCACATGAAGATAACTTCTTTATTATTTATTAAAGCAGTGTTTCCCAACCTTGGCAACTTGAAGATATTTGGACTTTAACTCCCAGAATTCCTCAGCCAGCGAATGCTGGCTGGGGAATTCTGGGAGTTGAAGTCCAGATATCTTCAAGTTGCCAAGGTTGGGAAACACTGTATTAAAGTATTAATATATTGGGACTTTATTTGGCTATCAAGCTTGATCAGTATCTGCTTAAACCAAGCTATTTTGGATGTAGGTTTTCTTTGTATTATCCTCTTTTGTTCTGCATTGTTTTTCTGGTGCAGTGCATTGTTATTGCTATTTTAAAAAAATTAGTAACTGCTCTACTATGAATCTCATGGCAAGGATAGCATGGATGATTTATAAAAGTTGTGATATTTTGAGTGTATCTCTCTCTGTCTTCTTGGTACTCGAAATCCAGTATTTCACAATAATAACCTAAAAAGACAATACCAAGGTTATTTCATTTAGATTTTGCTACAGGCACTCACATGTTTCCATTTACTAGTCATTACACTTTTTTTAAAAAAAGGGAGAAAAAAAATCAGTGAGAAGCAAGTGGGAAGACTAAAATAACTATTTTGCCCTCTGGCCAATTTGTGGTTTATATAAGACCTGTCCTCTAACAATTACTTTTGATCATATACTGTGCCTTGGATACTTTGCACTGAAGGGGAAAAAACCCCAGCAACTGTTTTGTAAACAAATAAGTCAAAGTTAGAAATAATGTACAAGCCCTTTATTAGGATGGACAACATTTTCAAACCAAGGGCAAAAAGGTTGGCTTAAAAGAAGAAATAGCCAGGAATAAGTAAATAAGTAAGCTAGAAATACCCTTTTAAAAAATACCCTAAGACAACATCAAAATTTGGCTCAAGGGCAAAAATAGAGTATTGGGGCCTTCAGTGTTATGGTAGAATCCATGATCCCTGGATCTCAATTCCAAATCTCAAAAATCTGTTGCCTCTCGGTAGAGTAAATTGAATGAGGATTTGGATCTTTTGCCTACCTCCTTGCCTTCACTTCTCTGCTTGTATCACAAAGTGACAGATGGAGGAAACTGCAGTTAAGACAGCCAGCATAGATGCCACCACCTGCTGCTTGTTCTTTCAGCAGCTCCTGGGAAGAAACCAGGTTGATTTCCTGCTTTTAGTTCATTATACTAGCAGGGAACCCCAAAAAAAGGGAAAAAGAAAGGAAAGGGGGAAAATAGAATACGAGGAAGCCTTGAAACAGTTCCTTCTATGATCGTTTCCCCCCAGCCCCTTCCATATAAGGAAGAGCCACAATTCACACTCTGCTTGCTTTTGATGGATGGCACCCCAGTGTGAGCCAAGGAAGAAACGAGTGAAGACGTGCCAGGATATTTTTCTCTCATTCTCTTTTGCCGGAGGAATAAAACCAATTTGAAAAGCCAATGGGATTAACAACACATAACCTGCAGCTGGGTTGATTTTCTAGCTATGATTTAGCTTTTTTTTTTTTTAAGTGCCAAATCTTTACTCAGATTGGGGGAAAAAATAGCATTTTCAATAAGAAAATATAGAAATAGATATAGAGGCAGGCTTTTTTAAAAAAAAACAAACATGGTATGGTCTCTTAATATACCATTTTTATGATGGTGTTTGGAAGTAACAAGGAAATAGTTGTTATCTCAGTGAAACCTGATTTTCTTTCAAATAAACAAGGCTTTGCACTAAGACAGAAATGTTATTTTTGAGTGGGACATCCAGGGACGACATGGCAAGCTAGACATCCCTGAAGGAATTGGAAAGCATTTTGGTAGAGATCAATGATCTGAGTGTGGATTCTGGCTGGCAGAACTCACTGGGGGAAGAAGAGACTGTGAGATTGCCCATATGTATACCAGTCAAGGAGACTGCAGGAACCAACATTTTTGAGTTTGGCTGCTGAGCTGTGCAGCTGGGAGTGAAGGGATTCCTACTAAGCTCACAGTTATAATGCCTTGTGGACAAAGCTCAGCTGAGCCTCATTTCTTAATTACGTTTGGATTTACTCTTTTTAAAACTGCTTTTTCAAGTGTTAAGAACCTTCAGAACAGCAAATTTTATGGCACTCACCGGGTGAGTTTCCTTCTTTTCCGAAGGAAATTTCAAGCTTTTCAGGGGTGATTAGAGTATTGTTCTTAGAAACTTATATATGGAATAAAGCTCCAGATGGATTTGAAATAAGATTCTGAAATTAATTTCAAGTATCCTTCCTGTGAGGAATGGTTGCTGTTGGTACTCTGGAAATGAATGGAATGGAGTGGAATAGAGTGCAATAGGAATAGGATACTTGGAAGAGACCTTA
Source organism: Erythrolamprus reginae (assembly GCF_031021105.1). NCBI lineage: Eukaryota > Metazoa > Chordata > Lepidosauria > Squamata > Dipsadidae > Erythrolamprus > Erythrolamprus reginae. The sequence continues at coordinate 246,700,836 of NC_091951.1, forward strand.
CAGGTCTTCTAGCTCAGTGATTTTCAACCTTTTTTGAGCTGCGGCACATTTTTTACATTTACAAAATCCTGGAGCACACCACCAACCAAAATGACACAAAATGACACTCTAACACAGTACATATTATACATATAGTTAATAATATAGGTTCTAAATGTATTTATACTCATAGTGTGAAACCTGGGCTGAGGCCTCATCTAGTGGTGGCAACATTTACCTTCAGCCGTGACCAGGATTAGAAATCGGGACCATGGGGAGGAGTAGCACTTCAACTACTCGCCACGACCACACAATGACAAGTGCACAGCAGCCCGAGTGGGGACCTTCCTGGGTGAGGATGAGAGGCGGCCTGCTATTGGTTCATTGCTTGTGGTTGGGATGAATCCTAGAAGGTGATTGGTCAGTGAGCATTCCATGTGCCTCCATTATTCCTGTTGCTGGTAGCTGGAGGGATTGTGAGGGGAATGTTTATGTTCGGATGGAGGCAGCTGGCAGCGGGCTGGATAAATGGCCTCCACGGGCCGTATCCGGTACGCGAGCCATAGTTTGGGGACCCATGTTTAATTTTCCCACGGCACACCTGACCATGTCTCATGGCACACTGGTTGAAAAACACTGTTCTAGCTCAACCCATTGCTTAGGCAGGACACCCTATACTAGGGGTAGGCAAAGTTGGCTCTTCTCTGACTTGTGGACTTCAACTCCCAGAATTCCTGAGCCAATCATGCTAGCTCAGGCATTCTGGGAGTTGAAGTCCACATGTCATAGAAGAGCCAAATTTGTCTACCCATGTCCTATACCATTTTGGACAAATTGTTGTTTAATTTTTTCTTTAAAAGCTTCCAGTGTGGGAGCATTCACAACTTTTGGAGGCAAGTTGTTCCATGAATTAATTGTTCTCACTGTCAGAAAGTTTCTCCTTAGTTCTAAGTTGCTTCTTTCCTTGATTATTTCCACTCATTGCTTCTTGTCCTGCCCCCAGGTGCTTTGGAGAATAGCTTGAATGACTCTTCTTTGAATAGATAGAATATTTATTTATTTTATTTATTTATTGTATTTATATGCCGCTCACTCCAAATGGACTCTGAATGGCTAACAACAGATTATAAATACAATACTAATTAAAAACAATAAAAACATCACTAAAATCACATGTATCATAAAACCTTACTTGCAGAAATCAATCTTAATTCCAGGCCTTCTGGAAAAGCCAGGTTTTAACAGCTTTCCAGAAAACCGGTAGGGAGGAGATAATGTGAATCTCTGGGGGCAGTTGATTCCATAGGCTCGGAGCAGCCACTGAGAAGGCCGATTCTGTGGGCCCTTACTGGCCGCAATGAGGGAGGAGGGAGGAGGCGGTCCTATAAATAGTCTGGCCCTGAGCCATTTAGCGCTTTAAAGATAATAACCCACACCTTGAATAGGACAATAAAGTAAAAATAATAATCTTTTTTTGGTTTGGAAATGCCCACACCCATAATACAATGCCCTCCCCCTCCCACAAATGTATACAACCCTACACATTGCCCCACCATGCATGTACACAGGCCTCACTGAAGCCTCTGGACATCCAGTAGGCCCGTTGGGCTGTTTTCCACTCTCCCCAGGGTTCAGGGAACCCTCCTGAAGTCTGGGGATGGGGAAAAATGGCTGAAAAGAAGGCCATAAATCAGTTGTCCAGAATGCACATGCACGCTGGAGCTGATATAGGGCAATGCGTTGCATGCCTTCAGATATGGCTCCACATGCCACCTATGGCACACGTGCCACAAATTCACCATCATTGGAATATTTATTTTATTTATTTATTATTTAGATTTGTATGCTGCCCCTCTCCGAACACTCTGAGTTTGAAGATTGGCACTATAAGGAATCAGAAAGAACTTGTACTTTCTGATTGCCCTATGAGTGAGGTGGGTGGTTTCTAATATATGTTAGAAAATATAAATATATTCTGCTAGAAAATATATATTCTTCTAAAGAAGTCCATTTAAATTCAATTTGCTCACACAAAATAGTACAAAATTACATTGGTCACATTGAAAGATATTTGTGAACAATGGATTCTGAAGTTAATTTTAAGAATGTCTGCAAATATAGACTGTAAAAATATTATGGAAGAGGAACAATTTCTATCAGACAAGACTGAAATTGGTTTGAACATGGATTTTTTAAAAAAGCTAAAAGCAATCCATGTCATCTCATACTTTACCCTGTTTCATCAAATTCCTCCAGAAAAATTTCCTGCCTACTTAATGGGTCAGAAGAAACGGGACTGAAAAATGTTCAGATTGCATCCCAGCAGCAGTTAAAGACTAGGAAAAGTCAAACGGAGGATGCTATTAGAAAACAAGAAGAATCCATTGGCACCAGTGAATATCTGTGTTCTAAACCTAGGAGATGGTTTAATAGATTGCCCTAGAACTGGTCTGGGGCTGTTTGCAGTGCTTCAGATGGATCTGAATAATAATAATAATAATAATAATAATAATAATAATAATAATAATAATAATAATAATAATAACAACAACAACAACAACAACAATAACAAGAAAAAGAAGAAGAAGAAGAAGAAGAAGAAGAAGAAGAAGAAGAAGAAGAAGAAGAAGAACAACAACAACAACAACAACAACAACAACAACAACAGAGTTTGAAGGGACCTTTGAGGTCTTCTAGTCCAACCCCATGCTTAGGCAGGAAACCCTACGCTATTTCAGACAAATGGTTGTCCAACATCTTCTTATAAACTTCCAGTGTTGGCGCATTCACAACTTCTGGAGGCAAACTATTCTACTGATTAATTGTCAGAAAATTATCCTTAGTTCTAAGTTACTTCTCTCCTTGTTTAGTCTCCACCCATTGCTTCTTGTTCTATACTCAGGTGCTTTGGAAAATAGGTTGGCTCCTTCTTCTTTGTGGCAACCCCTGAGATGTTGGAAGACTGCTATCATGTCTCCCCTGGTCCTCCTTTTCATTAAACTAGCCATGCCCAGTTCTTGCAACCGTTCTTCATATGTTTCAGTCTCTAATCCCCTAATAATCTTTGCTGCTCTTCTCTGTACTTTTTCTAGAGTCTCAACATCCTTTTTGCATTGTGGTAACCAAAACTGAATGCAGTATTCCAGGTGTGGCCTTATCAAGGCATTATAAAATGGTATTAACACTTCATGTGAACTTGATTCTATCCTTCTGTTAATGCAGCCTAGAAATGTGTTGGCTTTTTTGGCAGCTGCTGCACACTGCTGGCTCATATTTCAAATGGTTGTCCACTAGGACTCCAAGATCCCTCTCACAGTTACTACTGTCAAGCAATGTACCATATACTGTACCTGCCATTTTGTTTTTCTTGCCTAGATGTAGAACCTTACTTTTTTCACTATTGAATTTTATTTTGTTAGAATAAAATAACTGAATAAGAGAACTGAAAGGGATCATGGAGGTCTTCTAATCCAACCCCCATTTTGGGCAAAGGGTTGTCCAATTTCTTCTTAAAAACTTCCAGTGTGGGAGCATTCACAACTTGTGGGTTCATGTTGCCACATTGCCAGTTTGGGCTGTGAATTGTGATAGTTGCGCAGGAGTCAGGCATATGCGATCAATAAGCACAGAATACATGATTATACAAGCTCCCTATGTAATTATTTCAGCTGTTCTTTGGTTGAGTTTTAATGACTTACAGTTCTGATCAAGGAAAGCAATTTAAGCCCCCTGAGATGGAGACAGATTATCTTGACAGTTTGCAAAAGTTTATCACTGCCTTTCAATCTTTTAGAGATCTTGTCTTGTCTACTCATAAAGAAAAACTTACAGCCATTGGATGTAAGGCCATCTCTAGTAAGAACAATACACGCTGTTTCTCAAAATTATCTTTGAAGCTTTAACTGCCGGTCCTTATCTCATCTAAAGTTTTAGGAGCATTGCATTTTCTATTGGGAGATAAAATGTAATGGGGGTAGGGTTGGCAACAATGCCTTATCAGCATGCTGTGATTGCATTCTTCTAAAGCTGCAATGAGATATGGCCAATTTGGTCAGAATCTTAATACAGGAAGAGGCAATGTACAACCCACTGAAGCTATCACCAGAGCTGATAAAAAAAATTGTACACTGCAAGCAAAAACCACTGCATCAATCGCCATATTTGTTCAAAAAAAGCCAAGGGACCAAATCCAGCCTCTAACCAACAACAATAGTTCACATCCCAGGGAGAAATTAAATTATTTAATCTGGGTGTCAATTTCATCTTTCATCTCAAACCAGCTTTTTATAGAATCGAGGGCTACAACTACAATAACTTCAGGGATAACCCATCTTCTAAGGAGTGTATATAAATATCTGCCAGCAATGTCTCATCACCTTTGACATTAAGACATTTTTCCCCAAACCCCCCCCCCCCCCACACACACACAAATGCCACTTGCTCTGATATCAGGTGACTTTTAAAAATAAAATAATGGAATATTTTATCTTCTCTGAATGATATTGTAATTTCAATTTGACTAATTTTTACTATGAAACTATACAGCAAATGTAACATTCATCATGAGATAGATTCTGATCACATGGCATAAGTTAACCATCTACTGAAGAGAAAAAAATAGTTGTCTCGCATCTCACAATATTTTCCTGCCAGACTTTATATCACATAACCTAAATCGATCTCAAAATGCATTTGATAATGTCCTTAAATGTGCTTATTGTTTCAAGCTAATGGATGCTGGCCCTGTTGTTTTCTGTTTCCTAACTTGTCATTACTCTGTTGCTTTCCAGAGTGCTCATACTTTCTGATCTGAAAAATTCAATGGAAGAGTTTGGTGCTCAGGTACCACTAGCTGCTTTAGTTTAGTTAGACGAATGTCTGGAATGATGGTACTGAATGCTGAGCTGAAGTCTACAAAGAGGACCCTTGCATAGGTCTTTGGAGATTCAAGATGCTGTAGGATATAGTGCAGAGTCATATTAACATGACCTTGCACTACATATTAATATGACATATTAACAGAATCATATTAACATTTAATTAAATATTAACATATTCACGTGTACAAAGCATTGTGTTCAGAGCAATCCAAGCCATCTCATACAGTTCTAGATAGTAATCATGCATAACTGGCAGGTCTCCTGGCATTTCCTTCTACAGAAAAAGAACTAAGAGCACATACTTTTCATGCCAATGAATCAGATGGCAGTACAGATACAAAAAGATTTGCTTGAAATCATGCAGAACATATCATTTTATCTGAAGTAAGAAAACTGACTATGTTGCTATATACAACTAATTGAAAAGGCTCAGAAACTCAGAAACCATTGGCTGGTTCTATTGACAGATTCTTAATAAGGAGAGTGAAACAATGACAACGTTTGACAATGAAAAGTCTTGGATGGCAAATATATTTTCTAAGTAAATTAAAGTGGGATTATCACTGTTCTGTGCGATGCAGAAATCTGTTTTCTAACAAAAATGCTGGGAATAGGTTCTTTTAAATTCTCTTTTGTAGAGAACTGAACTGTGCAACAATTTAACATTTTCTATTTTTTCCCCCTTAAAATTTTCTTAGATTTTTTTCACTGAAAGAGTAGTAGATCCTTGGAACAAACTTCCAGCAGACGTGGTTGGTAAATCCACAGTAACTGAATTTAAACATGCCTGGGATAAACATATATCCATCCTAAGATAAAACACAGGAAATAGTATAAGGGCAGACTAGATGGACCATGAGGTCTTTTTCTGCCGTCAGTCTTCTATGTTTCTATGTTTTTCTGAGCAGAGAAGTAAGAATATATAACTGTCAGAGCTGCCAACCTTAGCCCACGTCTATGTTTTGTTAAATGCCAGTCTGCCATATGCTATGGGAGGTGAAGGGGTGGAAGGAAAGGTGGAGAGAAGGGGAAACCAAAAGTATGTGAAAAACTGAAAGCGATTTTCATATCGTCCCCAGACCGAAGTCCTGGGAATGGAATGCATCACCTATCCTTTTAACCAACCACTGAAGAGACAATTACCAAAACATCTTCTCTGAATGTGAATAGGCAATGGGGAGATAATGGAGGTGGATCTGGGAAGAGAAAGTTAACTAAGAATTTTTTGCGCTCAAGCTCTTAGTCCTGGCTTTGCTTTATTATAACCACTTTGCTTTTAGTAAAAGTAATCTTTTCGTTACAAATGGAGTCGAGAATGTTTCTTTCCTAAGTAACAGTTCCCCAAATTTCCAGGTTGGGGACCCGGAGTTGGGGGGAGGGAGTCATTGATGATTGAGATATCCGGTTATGAATGATGAATGACTGAGAGAATATATGTGTTTTAATGGGGTTTTACTAATGAATGTTTTATACTGTTTTAGAAATTGTTTTTATTTGTTGGAAGCTGCCCAGAGTCCTTTGGGAGTTGGGCGGTATATAAACAAACAAACAAATAAATAAATAAATAGAAAGAGGGGATGATTTTGTGGGAAGGGAAAGCACATGTGAGCATGTGTATGCATCGGGGTGAGTTCCAGTTTTCTTTGTTACTGGTTCACTCAGGAGCATGCACACATGCGCACATGCACAGTATATTTTTAAAAAACCTTGTGCACATGCACAGAAGGAAGAAACAACTTGGGGGCATGGCAGGCCTGAGTCACTGCCGGTTCTAGCGACACAGGCCACCATGTCACTACCAGTTCTATAGAACTGGTCCAAACCGGGAGGAACCCCCCTCTGGTGCGCATGCATGAAAGCCCGCAATGGTTGCAGCAATGTTTGCACAAGTGGGGTCGTGTGCACACTCCAAACTTGACTGTAAAAAATACAACTTCAGTAACCGAGTTGTCAAAGCGTGGAACTCATTACCAGACTCCATAGTGTCATCCCCAAACCCCCAACACTTTACCCTTCGATTATCTACGGTTGACCTATCCAGATTCCTAAGAGGTCAGTAAGGGGTGAGTACAAGTGCACTAGAGTGCCTTCCGTCCCCTGACCTATTGCTCTCCTATATCTCCTATACATTTTTTCTATTCCTATATCTCTTCTTCTATTCTTTCATTGATAGGTTCTATTACTATATCTTCTTTTCTATTATTTCTTAAATATATTTTACTATGAGTATCTCCTCTACAACCTTCATCATGTATTTTACTATGTGTATATAGATATATACCCACTAAAACCCTCATTGTGTATTGGACAAAATAAATAGATAGATAGATGATAGATAGATAGATAGATAGATAGATAGATAGATAGATAGATAGATAGATAGATAGATAAATAACAATTGGCCCCACATGCCGCCCAGTGGTGATTAACCCATGGCCCAGTAATGGGTCACAGACCACAGGTTGGGGACCCCTGTCTAAGGGACCAAGCTGGACCAGGCCTGACAGGAACAATATTTCAAGGTCTAAGCTTCTTCAGGTATACAGATCTTCTGAGATCTATTCAATTCAGAATGAATTCAGTGTAGCTGAAAGCAACCTTCAGATATTTCACTTCAATTAAATTTGATAGTCAGACTTAAGCTTCCTGGGAAATCTAACATCACACAGATCAGTGGTTCTCAACCTTTCTAATGCCACGAACCTTAATAATGTTCCTCATGTTGTAGTGACTCCCAACCATAAGTCTAGCCCCAATTCTCCCAACAGAGCTTTAAGCTGATTGGCAGGAAGGTTAGAGGCACACTCCCACTGTAAACGCCTGATTGGTCGGATCATAAAAAATATGTTTCAAGGTGCCAGAATAGAAGCTTTAGTTCCTAACACCATGAGAAATTTGTCTTTTCCCATGGTCTTAGGTGGCCACTGTGAAATGGTCATTTGACGCCCAAAGGGCTCCTGATACCCAGCTTGAGAACCATTGACACAGATGGACATCAGCCTGAATAAAATAGTATTTCTTTTCTTTTTCCCACTGCAGCCTTTCAAAACACCCCTCCAAAAAAACCCCCACCCTGTGCTCCGTAGCAGATTTGGAAGCATCATACAAATTGGTCGCAATGCGGGGATTTTTGGCATAGTTGCACTGACATTGAATTTACTGATTTCCCTTTAGCATTGCTCTCCAACATCCATTAGATGAGAAAAGATTTCATTAGTCTCAGACAGATTTACGCTGAAGCAGACACGTAATGAAAGGCTCTGGAAGCATTGTGATATAAACAGATCCAGAAGGAACTAAATACGATAGCAAATTATAATGCTTCCTCGGTCAGTTTAATAACATATGGGACTGCCGAATGCTCGTAATAGTTACTAGTCTGTTGCTTTGTTACCTATGTCTTTTGTCTCCATCTCTCAAAGCAGCAAAGCCAATGCTTCACTTTGTAAGGAAAAGCACAATTTCTGCTGGTGCTCTACAGGTTTCCTCTCACTCACTGTGTCATTATAATCCATGCAGCTATTAAATTTATTCTGGGGAGACCTGCATTTCACATCCTCGTTCATACAGCATAGTCTGTATTCATTTCTTTTTCATCCAATGAAAAATGGATTTGACATAAGAATTTCAAATCCCAGCAAACTTTAACCTATATTTTGCTTGGTCATAGTGATTTTGCATCGTTTTTTAGTGTATGCATCTGACTTTTCTCCCCTTGCCATCAAATACGTTGGTGGTTTGTCTTTTTTAAAAAGGAGAATTTTAGATACTGAGAAGTAGTAGCATTACTACTGTGATGGAAAAATGAAAAGTATTATGTGACTGACCCTACACAGAGACATTGTTTAGTAGTTGTACTTTATTTTCTTGTTTGAGCCACAATAAAACTTGCATTATTCAATTTTACTCATACTAACAGAATATCTACTCCTACGGTATACTCAGCTTTTTAAGGTTTTTGGAGAGGCCAGTTATGTAGGTCCCACTATGGATACATTCAACATCAAGAAGGATTCCTTTTTTTCTGTAGCAGCAGTCAAATTATAGAAAAACATGTTATTTGGAGCTTAAAGTGGACACTTTTCTTTACAGTGTATTGAGAACATCTCCAATGTACCTTCTGCACCTTTTATGCAATTAGTTTTATTTTTGTTTTTGTTTTTTGTTTGTTTTTTTATTTTTACCCAAAGATAAAATACAAGATACAGAATGAAAAAACAGCAGAGCAAGAATCACAATCAAATTATCAAAAAGAAAAGAATGCTGAATGCTGATACCTGCCTGTATCTCACACAAATCTACTAGGTTCCCCTCCTTTGCATTGTTATACATTTTCCATCTATGCTTGCTAAATTACTATTTTATATCAGATTTTCTTAGCAAATATCCCCTGTATGCAAATCTGGTAATTAAGTGTTGTTAACCTAATATTGCATAGCTTCTTCTCTGGTAATATTGTATTGCTAAGTAGAGCATACAAAACATTTGCTAGACCAATTCTTGAATACAGCTCATTATGTCTGTAACCCGCATTGCATATCGGACATTAATACAACTGAGAGAGTCCAGAGATATTTCACACAAAGAGCCCTCCACTCCTCTGCTCGCAACAATACCTTATGGCACCAGGCTTGAAATTTTGGGCTTAGACAATTTAGAATTACACAACCTTCAGTCTAATCTAAGCGTATTATACAAAATTATCTGCTACAACATCCTACCTGTCAATGACTACTTCAGCTTCAACTGCAATAGTACACTAGCACAAATAGATACAAACTTAAGGTAAACTGCTCCAAACTCAATTGCAGGAAATACAACTTCAACAACAGAGTGGTCAATATCTGGAATACACTATCTGATTCTGTAGTTTCTTCTCCAAACCTCCACAACTTTAACCTTAGACTACCTGCTGTTGAATTCACCCCATTCCTAAGTGGTCAGTAAGGGGCATCCATAAGTGCACCAGTGTGCCTACTCCCCCTGTCCTTGTACTCATGATCATGTTTATATTTATACCTGTTACCTTATACATGCTTGACAAAATAAAAAAAAATTAAATGTTTGAGAAATAAGACATTTTCTTGTCCCCTATTCCTTCTGTGGATTGAAATATCTGTCATTTTGCCATAGACTAATTAGCAGGTCTTCCTCCTGTTTTCCAAGATTTTTATATACTTGTACCTTATACATTCTCTCGGATATAGAATGTAGAATGCTATCAGCATTGTATCTAAGAACTTACCAATTTAATATGTCCAGGTCAGGGGTCTGCAACTTTAAACATTCAAAGAGCCACTTGGGCCTATTTCCCACAGAAAACAAAACAATGGGAGCCACAAATCCTGGATGGATGTGGCCAAATTGACATCATTCCCTCCCACCCTGTCACATAGCTTCCCAAGTTTTGTGACTCCTCAAATTTTGTTTTCTCTGGGAAATAGGTATCTCCTTCTTTCCATCTATTTCCCACTCTCTTTTTTTCTTTATCTCTCTCTCTCTCCCTCCCTCCCTGTCATCTTTCTCTTTCTCTCAACTCTTTTTTCCTCTCTATCTTCCTATCACCCTCTCTCTCATTTCTCCTCCTCCCCTCTCTCTTTCTCTTTCTCATATCTTTCTCTTTTCTTGTCTCCCCCTATCACTGTGTCTGTCTGTCTGTCTGTCTGTCTGTCTGTCTCTCTCTCTCTCTGTGTGTGTGTGTGTGTGTGATCTCACTCTCTTACTCCCTGTCTCTGTGTTTCTTCTCATTCTCTCATAAAGCCATGCATGCTCTCCTTGGGATTTTTTGCTACCCATTTTTATTTCTTCTTTCTTCGGGAAATCCGGGCTGACTGAGGAATGAATGCAACCCAGGATGGAGGCTTCCCTTCTCCTCCCCTTCCTCCCCCCCTTCCCTTCTTCCACTAGTGCACAGCCGAGGGAGTTGCCAGGAGCAAGTGGGGCAGAGAATGGAGTCCAAGAGGGGGAAGGGACCCAGTCTCCCCCACTGTGAAGCACATTAGTTTTCACTGTGCTGTGCAAGGTGCTGCAAGAGTAGTGGGCAGGCCATTGAGGGGCTATTGGGTCTTCCATCCTACTTCACCCCACCAAAGAAAAGTCAGCTGGGCTTCTCTTTCATGCCTACCTTTCCCCTGCTCCCTTCTCCCCACTCAATCCTACTTTGGGACAAAGAAGCATGCACTGAAAAAGCATATTGGGGCGACATCAGAGTACATCTTCTGACCCTACGGTGCTCACCCGCAACTGTCTGCGTTCCTCCAGGCCCAGCTTGCTGAAGGGGTGAGCAGCCCTGATGTCTCTGCTTCCCCCCCCCCATGGCCCCAGCCATTGTTGTCCAGGAAAGGAAATGGAAAGTGACACATTTTAAAGGCGATGAACAGCATTCCACTGAGAGAGCCAGACCAGTCCTCTCTGCTATCCAACTCATCAATGGTGCTGCTTCTGTTAAGCCATCTCTTCCCCCCCCCCACACACAAACACTGGGTTGTGGTGCTCGGTATTCGGCGAGGGAGGGGAGCTCTTCCCCACACTGCCCACTTCTTTCTCTTGGCCCTGCCAACAAGGGAAAAGGAAGGCCAGGCTTGGGGGATGGCCCCCATCCTGCAAGTTGTGCTCCTGCCATTCTCTCACAACCCTCTTTGCTAGTGGCAACAGTAAATGTACTGCAGCGAAGGCAGAATACTGTTGCAGACCCCTAGTCCAGATATTCCTCTTGGGTGGTTGCCTTGGACATCTGATATTTGGGCAATCCAGAAGTATTTTGGGGATTTATGCAATTCCAAATTTCATGTCATATGTGCTGAGAGGTTCATTATGACTTTAAGGATTGTTTCTGTAGCACCAGTCAAATTATAGGAAAACATGTTATTTGGAGTTTAAAGTGGACACTTTTCTTTACAGTGTATTGAGAACATCTCCAATGTATCTTCTGCACCTTTTATGCAATTAGTTTTATTTTTGTTTTTTGTCTGTTTTTTTTATTTTTACCCAAAGATAAAATACAAGATACAGAATGAAAAAACAGCAGAGCAAGAATCACAATCAAGATTCTCAAAAAGAAAAGAAAAAAGTCAACATATAACCTCTACCCTTGGACATCTGATATCTGGGCAATCCAGAAGTATTTTGGGGATTTATGCAATTCCAAATTTCATCTCATATGTGCTGAGAGGTTCATTATGACTTTAAGGATTGCCCTCAACAGTCATAATAGTACCTGGAAGTAAATATTCTTATAGATGTTCTTCCAGGTCTAGATAAAAAAAATAGGATATACCTGAGACAGTGCACATATTCCATTGTTTCTCTATCTTTCCAACTGCAGATACGGATCTAGTAGTCATGTTGTTTGGGCCTTCTCACAGTGCTACAATTGCAGAAGGGATTAATTAGAATAAAAAACTCTGGGTAGTGTACCATGACTGAAAAACTGCCTTAATTTATTCTCAGATCATAGGTGCGTCTCTGAAAAATATGGCTTGCAATGTTAAAAAGACTGGAACATAGACAAACTGTTCTGTGGAGTTATTGGGTTAGTTTAATAGATCAGCTGTCCTATATTGCAAAATTATTCATTTCCAGCCAAGTAAATCTGCCGGGTGTTTGGCTTTTCTACATAAGAAACACCAGAATGCACTTGTTTGATGTTTGTCCCATCAAACCTATAGCAAATAAATCCAGGGCATTTTGTAAGAGCAGTGTCATTTCTGACTCCAGGAAATAACTCATGTTTAAGGGAATTTCATTGGTGGTACTATATTTCTAGGTGTGATGAATAAGAAGGAACAATTCTCTGTTACCTCTTCTCTCTTACCCTGGGATGTATGCTAAGAAAACATTGATTATTTGGTAATGATAACACTGAGAGAAGTACAGATTTATTTGTTTGTTTGTCTGTTTTTGCAGGTAGCATTTAGAAATAATTCTAAACCAGACTATTATTTGATGAATGGCTATTTTGTTTAATTAAACTCAAAGTATATTAAAGATATTTCATTGTACTATTCTCATTTATAGCCCAAAGTCAAAGCCAGCCTTTCCCAACCAGCGCCCTCTAGATGTGTTGGGACTACTTCTAGGCACAAGACTCAGTAATGTTAATTGATCTTTTGATGAAATGTAACATTAAGAACAGACATTTACGGTCAGAATTTAATAAGAGCCAATTTGGTCAAATACATACAGAGCATAGAAGAAAGGGAAGGATTGAAATAGTTTGAAATAATTTGAAAAGGAACTTGATGAGCTGACTTGTTAGACAATTTTTATATTGTATTTTTCTTTGGGAATGAAATCAATGCACAAGCAATGATTCACAGGTTTAACATCTGCAGCTGTACAGTCCTAGTGTGAAGTAATTTTGAATGAAGCAGATAGATATTCTGTATTCAAGAAGCAAGATTAAAATAAAATCTGTGTAGGGTGTTCTCCCTCTGGATTTAGACTCCTGTGGATTTGGAGAATTTAGGTGGAAGAGGAAGATAAAGGCTTGTGACTTCCCACTTTAATTTTTAATTGTTATTCATTAGTAAACAGATACAGTTCATAAATAAAGACGATATATGTGTCTGAGGATAATGTTGCAGGATCCAATCTTGTTAGGTCCCCAAGACCAAAGATATATTCTTCAAAGTTTTTGGGCTTTTTCTGGAGCCCATCCTCAGGGAACTTCTTTTCCACCAGAATGTGTGCATTGGGATGTTGTATTCATGTGGCATATGGTTGTTTGTGACTGTTAGATGTTAATTAGAATGTTGATGGCCGGCTGTTAAGTCATTAGTTATTGTTTCCTTGTGTTAACATGCCCTTAGCTCCTAAACATCTAGTAAGCTGGTAGTAAATAAGCACTGCTATTAACTGAAAAGGGGCTTTCCCAGGCTTCAATTATTTATCTGGCTATTTTTGGTCAACAATCTTAAGGACCTCAAAATTGACCTTGTTCATTGCAATGTATAGCTACCAATGAGTTTGGGTCCTCCTCTAACTGCCTGGTCATGTTCTATAATCTGGTGATTAGGTTTCTCCCCTTTCTGTCCTACATAATCACAGGGGAAATCCATGAAGCGAATCCAGTAAATTACCTTAAAAGTTTCTCTCACCTCCAAACAATCTTTGTAATGCAAGGTCAATTGTGCCTCAAGTGAGCGAGGTGATCTTTTTAGGTGGCTCTGTGCCTCACAAGCATAAATATTAACCACAAATATAAGATTTTAAATATCATACACAAATATACACAGGGAGGAGGTTTCTTTTTCTATTTTTACATAGTCATAACTGATTGATAGTCTTCCATATGAATTTATGTAACTGCTTGAATATAAAGGTTAACAAGTGTGCAAGTTTTACACATCTTTTTAAAGTGCCCACTATACACATACTGGCAATTTCAGCTACTACATCCACTTTTTAGTTTGATAAACTCTCCCTGATGAAGAGATTGGGATATTCCTATTAAATGACCAATGTCCAGATATTTCAAAGGCAGTAGCAAAATTATCAATTTGCTTTATATTGCAAAACCATCTGGTCCCTTCTATACAATTGCAAAAGGTCGCTTTCGGCACACATAATTCGCCACTACATCATGCAGTCCTAGGTGCTTGGGAAGCGCCTGACTGGTGATGAAATACGAAGTCCAGCATAGTGATCTTGTTTGCTGTGTTCTATTGATGATGATGATGATGATGATGATGATGATGATAAATGCTTCATCAACTTTTTTAGTGTTGTGTCAATCTATATAAGGAAGAAGTTGGATCCTGTAGACTTTGACTAAGCCATTGACAAGGATAAGGGTACTTTTATAGATTGCTCACTGGCTAGAAACATAAAGCAAAGACTTGAAATAAATAAGCAATTTTCTCATTTGGGGGAAATTAAGAAGTGCAGTTTTTCAAGAATATATATGACTGGGATCAATGCTTTTAAATTTGTTCATTGAGAGTCTTGACTTAGGAATAAGCAGTGAGCTAAAGTATTTAGAGAGGCAACGTCAAAAGTAGCTGTGAAAAACTTCAGAAAGATTTCTGTAAGCTAATGAATGATTAGCCAAAAGGCAAATTCAATTCCATTTAAATCAGTGTAAAGTAATGAAGAAAAAAGACAAAACAAAACCCCTACATACTTATTGATGAGTAGTTTGTAATTAACCAAGAAAAAGATCTGAGGGCCATGGTGACTAAGTCAATGGAGATGTCAGCTCAGGGTGGTTAGCTGTGAAAAAAAAGATATCTAGAAAAGGGATTGATTTTTTTTTTAAAAAAAATACCTACTATGACAACTTTATTTATTTGTTTGTTTGTTTGTTTGTTTGTTTATTAGTTCATTCATTCATTCATTCTTCTATACCGCCCAATCCCGAAGGACTCAGGGCGTCTTACAACAATATAAAATACAAAAAACAATTAAAAATAAGTCAAATATATAATCTAATTGTAAAACCTGGATTTAAACCCATAATATACTAAACAGTCAACATGCATGTGTAGCATTCATACAATTTGGGCATGATAGTTGTTAATTCGTGGCCCCCAGGCCTGCTGGCAAAGACAGGTCTTCGTGACCTTACAGAAAGCCATTAGAATGGGAACAAATCTGGGGGGGGGGGGAGAAAGCTTGATTCCATAGAGCCGGGGTGAGAACAGAGAAGGTCCTTTCCCATGGCCCCACCAGCCTGCATTGCTTAGTCCAGTGTTTCCCAACCTTGGCAACTTGAAGATATCTGGACTTCAACTCCCAGAATTCCCCAGCCAGCATTTGCTGGCTGGGGAATTCTGGGAGTTGAAGTCCAAATATCTTCAAGCTGCCAAGGTTGGGAAACACTGGCTTAGTCGACAGGATCTGGAGGAGGCCATCTCTGTGTGCTCTTATAGGTCTCTGGGAGGTATGCAACAAGAGATGGATCCATAAATAGTCTGGCCCTGAGCCATATAGGGCTTTATGGGTAATAACCAACACCTTGAATTGTGCCCGGAGACTAATAGGAAGCCAGTGCAGCTTGCGGTGCACAGGTGTTATATGGGTGTACATTTCTTGTGGCCACATCTGGAAAAAGATTTAATAGAAATGAGGGAAAACAAAGAAAACAGCAGTCAAGATGATCAGGGGATTCAAACATTTTTTTCTTATGAGAAAGGGGAGTGTGGCATCTTTACTTTCAGAAAAAAGCCATTTGACAGATGCATAAAGTCATGCCCAATATAGAGAGGCATGGAGAAATTTTTCTGTTTCTCTCAATTATTAGGACCATCCAATGAAGCTGACTGGAAGGAAATTTAAAAGAAATAAAAATATGTTTTTGTTTGTTTGTTTGTTTTTTGTTTGTTTGTAATATTTATATGCTGCCCAATTCCAAATGGACTCTGGGCAGCTTACAATCATAAAACAGTATAAAAATATGGATTAAAATCATAACAAGAGTAAAAAGCAATATAAAACTACGTTGATACCCTACCAAAAAACATACATACTCTTAGTCATTCATGGCCGAATCAAGGTGACAACTTAATGGCCCCAAACCTATCGTAAAAGCCAGGTCTTTACGGCTTTCCAAAAGTTTGGTAGGGCAGGGATAGTGTGTATCTCCGGTTCCAGAGTATCGGAGCTGCCACAGAGAAGACCCTTCCCTGTGTCCCTGCCAGCCAGCACTGTTTGGTGGACAGGATCTGGAGAAGGCCAACTCTGTGGGCCCTTATTGGTCACAGGGAGGTATGAGGTAAAAAGAGGTCCCACAAGTAGTCTGTTATTCTCCAACAAGCACTAAGTGATATATAATGCTCTTGCATATCTAATAAAGTAGGTTGCAATCCATAAAAATATGCAACAATAAATATATTATTTAAACATCTGCAAAACTCAAACTTTTTTTTTATATTTGTTAGGACTACATTTGGAATACTATGTCCAATTTTGGTCACCACAATACAAAAAAGAGGTTGGACTTTAGAAAGAATGAAGAAAGGGCAATGAAGATGATCAGGGGACTAGAAGTTAAAATATATGAAGAACAATTGCAAGACTTGGGTATGTCTAGTGAAAAGAACTATGGGTGACATAATTGCAGTGTTCCAACATTTGAGGGGGTGTCATAGAGAAAGGAAGGCCAATGTAATCTCCAAAGCTCCTGAAGGCAAGACATGAAGTAATGAATGGAAACTTACCAAGGAGAGATCCAGCCTAGAACTAAGAATAAATTTCCTGACAATGAGAACAATTAATCAGTGGAACAACTTACCTCTAGAAGGTCTTAAGCATAAAACGTATCAGGAAAGACTTAATGAACTCAATCTGTATAATCTGGAGGGCAGAAGGAAAGGGAGGACATGATCGAAACATTTAAATATGTCAAAGGGTTAAATAAGGTCCAGGAGGGAAGTGTTTTTAATAGGAAAGTGAACACAAGAACAAGGGGACACAATCTGAAGTTAGTTGGGGGAAAGATCAAAAGCAACGTGAGAAAATATTGTTTTACTGAAAGAGTAGTAGATCCTTGGAACAAACTTCCAGCAGACGTGGTGGATAAATCCACAGTAACTGAATTTAAACATGCCTGGGATAAACATATATCCATCCTAAGATAACATACAAAAAATAGTATAAGGGCAGACTAGATGGACCATGAGGTCTTTTTCTGCCGTCAGACTTCTATGTTTCTATGTTTCTAGAGATTGTGGGTGCTCCATCCCCGGAAGTTTTAAAGAAGAAATTGGCCAGTCATTTTTTTCTGAAATGCAATAGGGTTTTCTGTCTGAAAGTGGGTCAGATCTCTAACATCCCGTCCAATTCTATTATTCTGTATTATATCATGTATTTCAAACGACCGGCATTTAGAAAAATAAGTTCCCTTATAATTAACCCTGCAGAATAAAGCAGACCTTGGTCCAACAACTCTTTGAAATATATGGATATTTCAGACTAAATTTATTATTAGGTGTTGTGAAGAAAAAAAGAAACCCATAATTATTTGGGTTCATTTAAGTTGTAGAGTGATATATGTTAAAATTAAGTGAATCATGGGCACATAAAATTTAGATTAACAACCTTCATTTTAATGCCACATAGTATTTTACAGCACATGGCAAGAATTGATCCAAACAGCAGCAGGTAATTTTTTTTCTAATCTGGAAGAGTGTGGGACTCATGAGAGATGGCTTCCGTTTGTACTTTTACAAATGGGTTAATGAACGATATAAACTTAACATAATTAACTATTGATCTTTTGGTGAATCACTGTCAATAGGAGGTAAATAGAATATGAAATGCTTAACAATAATGGTAGTCTTTGAATGTATTTCAGTAAGCATAAGTCCTGATTGAATGCTTCTTATATTGACTTAATATCTCCAGGGGGAAATATGTATGCATACATAACGAAGTGAAAATATTAATATACTTATTTAGCACCTTTTTTATTTGATTTTGAAGTGATGGAAACTACATACTTGGAAAATGCCCTGAGAATTTATACTCTCAATGGTTATGAGACAAAGATTAGGCTAAAACTCTCATTTTTCTGCAGTGATTGAGTTTACAGATGATGCTAAACTATTACATGGTTTGTTTGTTTTAGCCCTAGGATGTTTCATATTTTGTCTTTTCTGTTGTATTTTTTATGTTGTGTAAACATGACTGTAAGGTTTTATGTAGACCAGAGTTAGTAGCAGAATGCAAAGGGTGAGATACCGATGAAGAGATTTTAATGGAAAGTTATAGACTATTATTTTCAACCTTAATAACTTTAAGATGCTTGGACTTCAACTCCCAGAATTCCCCAACCAATATGCTGCCTAAGGAATTGTTAGAGTTGAAGTCTACTTAGTTTAAAATTGCCAAGGTTGAGAAACACTGTTATTGACTGTAATCTATCATTCTGGTCCTTTGCTTGTTGATAAATAGAAAATTTTCAACTACCCAAGTCTAAGTTTGAGAATGACTGGCCCAAAGTTACCCAGCTCTGTATAAGAGAGAGACTAAGCTTTGAATGTAGGGGATGCTAAGACACAGAGCTTATTGATCAGAAGGTCGGCACTTCAGCAGTTCGAATCCCTAACGCCCCATAATAGGGTGAGTTCCCATTACTTGTCCCAGCTTCTCCAGACCTAGCAGTTCAAAAGCACATAAAAATGCAAGTAGAAAAATAGGGAGCACTTTGGTGGGAAGGTAACAGCATTCCATGCTCCTTCGGTGTTGAGTCATGCCAACCACAGAAAACATCTTCAGACAGTGCTGGCTCTTCTGCTTAGATATGGAGATGAGCATCACCCCCTAGAGCCGGAAACAACTAGCACACATGCTTGGGATAACCTTTACCACTACTTTTAAGATTTGAATCTTCCCTCTCCTAATTCAACACTTACAATCACAAGCGCACACTATCATATTATATATAAATAAATTACACAGGCAGTTCTTATATCTGAAATTTCACCTTTTAGTGATTTTGTTTGACCTTCCTTCCTTCTTGGCCCCTGAAAATATTGGTAAAGTGTAATTTTTTCTTCTTGTGTAAGGGCAGTCAATTACAGTTTATTTAACAAAACATTATTCAGCAAATCATGGCTGTGCATAATGCATGACCCAATAATTGAATTTTATATCTCAACAAATATAGAGAGACAAGAAATTAAAGAATAAAAGGAAGAGGGGAAGAAGGACAAAGTCATGAAAAGTTGCTTAGCTGGAACAGAAAGTTATAGCACTGAAATATTAGCAACCTAGTACAGGCGAATGGGAGTAAAAAAAAAAAAAGCTTCCTTGCTGTATCATATTCACTTTATTTCCTAAAGGACATTTGGCAAACAGCATTTAAGAGAATTTAGCAAGCAGCAGCAAAAATTCTATTTACACCATTAAAAATTGGACTAGATAGTTGAAATCATACCTACCTGTTTGGAAAAAGCATTGGGAGGAATACAAATGTCAGATATATTTGATATTAACATGCAAAGCATATTCCTTTATTCAGTCTCTATACATGAAAATTAAATTTGGTAATTGACTGATCTGTTCACCCATAACTGATATTCAACAATTCTCGACATGACATCTTTTCCAGAATACAAAAAAAATGATCCAGAATAATTACCATAGCACTTAAGACTTATATATTGTTTCATAGTGCTTTATAGCATGCTCAGTTTACAGAGTCAGCATATTGTTCCCAGCAATCTGGGTCCTCATTTTACCTTGGAAGAATGGAAGGCTGTCAATTTTGAGCCGGTAAGGATCGAACTCCTGGAAGTGGGCAGAGTTTACCTGCAATACTGCATTCTAACCACTGCGCTATGATTTCTTCCTACATGACCAAATCCATTCATACTTTGTCCTCCACCTTTGGTATTAATGCCACTTAATATAATGTGATCAAAAATTAAAAACCCAGTCTGATATTTGTAAATTAGGTTACATAGCTTCATCTAAATACTTTCACTTGATTCTCAGCACCATCAAACAAGCTCCAATCTAGCTGTTCCTCCCCTCTCTTTCCCACCATGCCACCTTTGGGAGCTTCCAGAGGTTTGTAATTCTCAGCCTTGGACAATACCAATAACTGGGGATGGGGGAAGTTGTCCAACATTACAAGGTCTGTTTTGCCACTCTTTGGGGCATAAAAACTCAACCTAAATATTGCAACACAGACCTTTACTTAATATTTACAAATCAGCACTATTCATGAATCTAAAAGCAAGGAAGTTGACTTATAGGTTGCAGTAGCTTCATTTAGCAATAGAGTATTTCTGAATAGCTTGAAGAAGCTCATGTCACACAGACACACAGACAAAAAATGAAAACTATGCAGCACTTTTGGTTTCATCATTTTTCACACAGTTGAAATAGCTAGTTATTCATGTCACCCAAGGGACATTTTTGCCTTCTTCATGTAATGAAGTATTAAATCAGTCCATTAATTCTTTATCACCACTTGCCTTTTAGAAATATCTTCCACATCTCAAAAGTAACACATTACTCAGGCAAAATGTTCTAAATGAGAGTAGTAGTGAAGGTGCTAGAATAGAGAATAGAGGAAGACCCGAGTTCTAGTTTATCCTCAGCCATGGAAACTCAATGGCTAGCTTTACCGAGTCATGGTTTCTCAGCCAAACCAACTTTACTGGGTCGTTGGTGGGAAAAATCAGAGAAGAGTTTAGAATGTGAGCTTCCTTGTAGTCCTGAATGGAAGTTGAAATATAACATAGAAACATAGAAGACTGACAGCAGAAAAAGACCTCATGGTCCATCTAGTCTGCCCTTATACTATTTCCTGTATTTCATCTTACAATGGATATATGTTTATCCCAGGCATGTTTAAATTCAGTTACTGTGGATTTACCAACCACGTCTGCTGGAAGTTTTTTCCAAGGATCTACTATTCTTTCAGTGAAATAATATTTTCTCACGTTGCTTTTGATCTTTCTCCCAACTAACTTCAGATTGTGTCCCCTTGTTCTTGTGTTCACTTTCCTACTAAAAACACTTCCCTCCTGAACCTTATTTAACCCTTTAACATATTTAAATGTTTTGATCATGTCCCCCCTTTTCCTTCTGTCCTCCAGACTATACAGATTGAGTTCA
Organism: Erythrolamprus reginae; assembly: GCF_031021105.1. NCBI lineage: Eukaryota > Metazoa > Chordata > Lepidosauria > Squamata > Dipsadidae > Erythrolamprus > Erythrolamprus reginae. Next base: position 246,722,264 of record NC_091951.1, read on the forward strand.
TTAAGTCTTTCCTGATACGTTTTATGCTTAAGACCTTCCACTCTTTTTGTAGCCCGTCTTTGGACCCGTTCAATTTTGTCAATATCTTTTTGTAGGTGAGGTCTCCAGAACTGAACACAGTATTCCAAATGTGGTCTCACCAGCACTCTATATAACAATAGAACTTAAACCTATGTACCACTTCACAGTGCTTTACAGTTCTCTATAAGCAGTTTGCAGAGTCAGCAGGTTGCCCCCAACCACCTGGGCCCTTATTTTACCTACCTCAGAAGGATGGATGGCTGAATCAACCTACATTGGCAACCTTCAGTCTTGAAAGACAATGGTATCGTGCTCTGGAAAGAGTTCCTATAATGGCATCTAGTGTGGCTAAAAAGGCCAATCCAAGAGTGGAAATCCCTTCCACACTGAGCACAAATCCATTCTATCCCCTGCCTGGCCCCTGGATTTCGCTAACTCCAGGACTGCCTCTTTGCCTTGACTGCTGAACAAGTGTATCCTCGAAATGGAGAAGCCCATGCTGCGTCTTTAGCCTCCAAGGTTGGTTACTGTTCATTCCCAAAGCCTTTAAATCCCTCTTACAGATATCCTTATATCGCAGCTGTGGTCTCCCTCTGGGGCGCTTTTCCTGCACTAGTTCACCATACAGGAGATCTTTCAGAATCCACCCATCATCTATTCTCATAACATGCCCAATCCAGCAAAGACTTCGCTGTTTCAATAGTGTATACATGCTAGAAATTCCGGCACATTTCAAGGCTGTGCTATTTAGAACTTTGTCATGCCAGATTATGCCAAGGATACTTCAGATACAAAACATATGGAAGATATTCAACTTTCTCTATTGCCGTGAGTAAAAGGTCCAAGATTCGCTGCAATACAAGTGTGTGCTCAGGAGACAGGCTCTATAAACCTGGATCTTTGTATGTTCTGTCAGCTTCTTATTATGGCATATCTCTTTCTTAGTCTAGAGAATGTGGTGGCCGCTTTACCAATATGTTTATTCAGCTCAGTATCTAGAGAGAGAGTGTCGGCGATGGTTGAGCCAAGATACACAAAGTCATGGACAACCTCCAATTCTTCTGCAAAGATTGTAATATGGGGAGATGAATTCACATCGTGACCCATAACTTGCATTTTTCAAGCTGATTGTTAATCCAAAATCTTTGCAGGCCTTGTTAAAACAGTCAATGAGTCGTTGAAGGTCTTCAGCAGAATGAGCAGTAATAGCAGCATCGTCAGTGAAGAGGAAATCCTGTAAGCATTTCAGCTGGACTTTAGACTTTGCTCTCAATCTAGAGAGGCTAAATAGTTTTCCATCTGATCCGGAGACTCCCTCTGTTACATTACAAAAGCATGCTTCAGCATGACAGCAAAAAAGATCCTGAATAATGTTGGCAGAAGGACACACCCCTGTTTCACTCCACTTCAAATTTCAAAGGGATCTGATGTTAAGCCATTAAGCCTTCATTTCTTCAGGAAATTATGTTGAAGAGCTGGGGTGGACAGCCAGTCTTGGGGAGGATTTTATAAAGGCCGTTTCTACTAACCAGATCAAAAATAACATCTATAAATGCTACAAATAGTGGCTTCCTTTGTTCCCTGCATTTCTGTCTAAGAGAAAATACCATATCAGAAGTAGACTTGTTGGCTCGGAATCCACACTGGGATTCTGGATAGACTCTCTGCAAGCACCTGGAGCCCCTTCAATATGACACAGGCAAGCAGCTTCCCTACCACACTAAGAAGAGAGATGTACAGTCACCCCTGTCACTTTTTTTCTCATATAATATGATGATATTTGTATCCTTCATGTCCTGCAGTACTCCACCTTTCCTCCAACAGAGAAAGAAGATTGCATGCACTTCTATGGATGATCTCTTTGCAGCACTTCAAAACTTTGCCAGGGATATTATCTTTCCTGGGTGCCTTAGTTTCTCTAATGTTGGATCACTGTCAAGCTCCTTCAAGACAGGCAAGCACTCAATGCCATTCAAAGCCTCATCAGTTATCACATTTTCTCTAAAATATAACTCAGAGTAGTGCTGCACCATCTTCTGTATTCGGTCCTGGATATCCTCACGTATAACAGACTTCAAAGGGGCAGATTTCTTCTGTGTTGGTCCTAAGGTCTACTTGATGCCATCATACATAATAATAATAATAATAATAATAATAATAATAATAATAATAATAATAATAATAATAATAATAATTATTATTATTATTATTATTATTATTATTATTATTATTATTTATTAGACTTGTATGCCACTCCTCTCCAAAGACTCTTGATGTTAGCTGTGTCAGCTGCTATCTGGATCTGAGAGAAAGGCTGCAACCAATAGTCTTTTGCACATTTCCTGCGGCCTGTTGGAGCAGCTCCCAGAACCTGTAGATTGCGCACACTGGAGCAGGCTTTATATGCTATCAGTGCTCTCCATTTTTCCTCAATGGCTAGTGTCAGCTCCTTTGGGCTTCAAACATATCTGCTGTCTTACTGATCTTCTTACCAAATACTGACAGGGTGATGTTATAGACAGAATTCTTGAAATATTCCCATCTTTTGGATGTGTTTGTTTCAACTGGGCCTGGGAATGTTTCCTCTAATGCATGTGCAAATTCCTCCACTTTGATCTGGTTCAAGGTCTTGCTGATGTCGATTCATGGTCTTCTTTCATTCTTTGTTGCAATCTCTTTGCGGCGCAGGCGGAGTAATAGTCGGACACAAGGTGTGGGTATAACGGGGTCACTTTTTATTCAAACAACTTAACTTCTTAACCGATTAACTTATTTAAACCATTAACCCCACATGACCTGCAGGGTGCAAAAATCAAATGGGGGCGGAATTAACTTAAGCCAATTCAGACAGAGCAACCCTCGGGCGAAAACTCCTTGAAACTGGGTGCGGGACATGGTAAACTACACCTACCCCCTGCACCGTTACTACGCCACCCCTGGCATGTGGGATGGCTCGCTACTGGTCTATGTTAAACTCCAGCAAGCAAGCCACAGGAGCGACCCACTCCCCGAACCCAGGCCGGTCGAGCCCTGTAATCCGAGAAGGAGCTCGCCCCTCACCTCAGTAGAGGTGCCCCTAAAGGAGATCACCAGTTGCTATTTACTTTATTTTCCACCCCCTATCGGCCACCCCTCCCCCCCCAGTGACCCTAAGGGGGGGCACTAGATGGTGGGGCCACCCCCTAACCACACTCCCACGCACAGAGTGGAGTAGGCGAAAAAACAATCGCAGCTCGTCCAATTCTGCTGCGACTGCAAAAAATTCCTACTCGGCCCCCCGGAGGGCGACCCATCATATGCACCCTGTAACAGAGGGAGGGTGGGTGGGTGCCTCACGATGCTCCGGGCGAGACTGCTGCGCCACGAGGCAGCCCCCTTTTATAGGGCTGCCTGGCTCGCCCGGCCAATCGGTGCCCACGCACCGCACCACGTGATCACGGCACCCCAACGTGGGTGCCGTGACTCCGCCCCCAACATGGCGGCCTCCTGCACCGCCGATCGCCGCAAACCCCACCGGCCGGTAAGTCGGCTGTGGGAATTGCGGCGCAGGCGGAGTAATAGTCGGACACAAGGTGTGGGTATAACGGGGTCACTTTTTATTCAAACAACTTAACTTCTTAACCGATTAACTTATTTAAACCATTAACCCCACATGACCTGCAGGGTGCAAAAATCAAATGGGGGCGGAATTAACTTAAGCCAATTCAGACAGAGCAACCCTCGGGCGAAAACTCCTTGAAACTGGGTGCGGGACATGGTAAGCTACACCTACCCCCTGCACCGTTACTACGCCACCCCTGGCGTGTGGGATGGCTCGCTACTGGTCTATGTTAAACTCCAGCAAGCAAGCCACAGGAGCGACCCACTCCCCGAACCCAGGCCGGTCGAGCCCTGTAATCCGAGAAGGAGCTCGCCCCTCACCTCAGTAGAGGTGCCCCTAAAGGAGATCACCAGTTGCTATTTACTTTATTTTCCGCCCCCTATCGGCCACAGCAGGGGGTGAAATTTTAATTTATTCCCCCTGCTGCCCCCCCCTGCACATATATGTGCAGGCACCTCTGCAGGTCTGATATAAATTTATCGTTCCCCCTGTCGGTCAAGTGTACCCCGTCCTGTCTATACAAGTCTATTAGGGATGCCCTGATGTCTGGATGGTCTATCACTCCACCCCCGGCCTGAATCACCCACTTCTTAACCGCTCTGTTTACCCTCTTCCTAGCCTTATCCACTGCAATAGGGCTTCTAGCCTGCCGCCAACTCCTCCTAGGCAGGATGTTGGACCACCACACACACGTATCTGGCCACTGCTCCCAGATCACTTGCAAACTCTCCCAAATGTGCCACAGCAGATCTACACCTGTCATCGCTCCCAGATCGTTCCCACCAACGTGCAAAACCAAACAGCCCGGCACCCCTTGCACCTTCCCGCTGTTGAATAACAGGGGAAGAACCTCGCGCCACCGTAGGCCACGACGGCCCAGCCACTGAACAACCGCACGATCCATCTCCAACTGCGTGCCGGGCGTCGTCTCACGGGCCCTCTTCTCGGCCCAGTACACCATGCTGTGGCCACATATCAGGATTCTGCGGCACCAGTCAAGTATTCGTTCTAGAGAAAGGGAGCAAGCAGAGCAGCATCAGACGTGGCGGCCCGGCAAAACCCCCCCGCCCCGCCCCACTCACCTAGGGGCGGATGTACGTCCGGAAGGCCCCAGATCTCCAGCGGCCCACTGTCTTTATATCCAGCCTGCTGAAACCTTTGACTGCTGCCAACGACGCTGCACCTATTCTGAATGAGTGAGTCCCGTAACGTCTGGGGTCCAAGCCCAGCCTTGCCAGCGCCTTGGACGTGACAGCCCAGAATTGGTACCTCGTAAGGGGTTCACCGGACACATGACAAAACAAAAAACCCGGCTCTTCACCCCTATGGGCCCAATACGCCACCAGAGCCGCCACCGGGCACACCCGCCGGTTGTTAGCCCAGGAAAGTTGGACCGTGACACCTCGACCCCTCTGGTCGGTCTTGGACCGTCTAAGCCTCAGGGACACCGAGCTACGACGTAACTTGATATCCCTTGTGGTGAATGCCTGGCCGGAGCTATCGGCTCGGGAAGCTGCAAGAACCTCACTAACCCGAAAAGCCCCGAAAAACAAGGTCACCGCCACCGCGTGGTACAGTGATGCCTCATACTCAGAGCGGCAGAGCCGACCCCACAGCTCGTAAAGCCCCATCAAGTGGGCGAGCTTTAGGGGACGCCTGCTGTCACCCTGGGCCTGACCTTTCTCCCTAATCCACCCCTCCAATGTCTTCCTAATCCTGAAATCCCCTGTGGTGTCCAAAAAGCCCCGAGACTTGGCTACAAAAGCCAAGCCTGCCAGCTTGCCCCTAATCGTCCGGGCAGACAACCCACGGCGACGGTTAAGCGCGCAGAATTCGAGCAGGTGTTCGACCGGGGCAGGCCAAAGCTGATCGTATCTCCTATCATGACGAAAAGCCCAAAATTCCCTACCTGCCCGCTGGTATGATCTCCTGGTGCTGGGGGCTATGGACAAATCCATGGCCTTGCTTACGTCGGCCCTCCAATCAGCCACAGATGCTGTGGGGCTGCTTCCGGGTGCTCCTCGGCCTGTGGGGCAAGCAGCCGGAACCTAGCCAACTGCCCCCTTGACAGTGCATCAGCCACCCCGTTTCTTACCTCTGGAACGTGGTGGGCCCGGAAGAGCATGTTATTGGCAAGGCATCTCGCCACCATATGCCGGACCAAACCCATAACCCGTTCATTCCTAGAGGAGAGTGTATTCACTACGTGTACTACCGCCATATTGTCGCACCAGAAGTGGACTGTCTTCCCAGCAAAACTGGTGGCCCACAGCTCGATGGCCACGACAATTGGGAATAGCTCCAGAAACGTCAAATCCCGGCAGATGGCCTCACCGCGCCACTCCTGCGGCCAGTCAGCTCGAAACCATTTGTCCTGCCACACCACGCCAAAACCGGTCGTGCCCGCCGCATCGGACTTCACCTGAAAGTCCGCCTTCAGCAGCATATCCTGTCTCCACAATGACACACCGTTGTACCCGTCCAGAAACCCTTGCCACACCACGAGGTCCTCCCTAACGCTCTTCGACAACCTGATCCTGTGGTGCGGTTTCGTCAAGCCAACCGTCGCCCTATACAGTCTAAACATAAAAGCCCTACCTGGCGCTATCACTCGACAAGCAAAATTTAAAAGGCCAGCTAGCTCCTGAACCTGCCTAAGAGTCACCTTCTTAGCGGCTCGGGCAACCCTCACCGCATCCTTTAGTCTCGTCAGTTTATCATCGGGTAGCCTACACGTTTGCGCAACGGAGTCCACCTCGATGCCTAAAAATGTCAGTCTGGTCGAAGGCCCCTCGGTTTTTTCGTGAGCCAAAGGTACGCCCAAATCCAAGCATAAATCCTGGAAACCAGTCATTCCCCGCTGACAGTCGTCGGAGCCCGCCGGCCCCGCGAAAAGAAAATCATCCAAATAGTGCACGACAGACGCAAGGCCTGTACTTTTAACATGTGCCCACTCTAAAAATGAACTAAACTTCTCAAACAGCGAGCAGGATACGGAACAACCCATTGGCAGGGCCCTATCAACAAAGAACCCGCCATCAAACTGAAAGCCTAACAGGTCGAAATCCCCCGGGTGAATGGGCAAAAGCCGAAAGGCCGATTTGATATCACATTTTCCCATCAGCGCCCCCACTCTGCACGCCCGGACCATCGCGACAGCCATCTCGAATGGTGTGTAGCGCACCGAGCAGAGCTCCTCGGGAATGTGATCGTTCACCGATTCACCAGGGGGGAACGACAGGTGATGTATGAGCCTAAATTCTCCCGCGGCCCTCTTGGGCACCACCCCGAGTGGGGACACCTGCAGGAAGGGCAGGGGGGGCTCCGCAAAGGGGCCCAAAACCCGGCCCTCGCGCACCTCCTTCATAATTTTGTCCCGCACTACGTGACCCATACCTGCCACAGACCTCAAGTTATCCGCTATGCAGGCCCTACGCGGCCCCCCGTACGGGATCCTGAAGCCCGCGGAGAACCCCGCGAGCAGAAAATCAGCACCTTTCTTGGGGCGGTAGCCGGTGAGCCAGTACTGCAACCTGTCCAATCTAACGGGGGTTGGGCCCCTTACCTTGAGCTCCTCCCGGTTGGGGCTTGGCAGGGGTCCCGGCGTCCTTGGAGCCGGCCCCTCCCCTTCCCCTGTAACAAGCGGAGGTCGGGTGCCTACCATTACACAAGGCGCAGGCGTGGCGAAAACGACAATATGACCTGGAACAGGCCCCCCCTGGCGCCGTACTCGTAACAGTACGGCGGGCCTCAAAAGGACGACCCAGCCGCGCTACGCTGGCCGGAGGCCGGGGTCCCCGTACCCACCGCCGGGCGGGGAAGAGTAGCCTCCTTGCCCGTCGTCAAAAGCAGATGACCTGTGGGCGTTCGCCCACTGGCCGGAGTCGACGCTTGCTGCGTGGCCTGAAGCCACAAATCATTATGCCTCATATCCCAAGGCCAGTGTCTATTGTGGGCGGCGAACCTACGGAAGTCCTCGTCATAACGCTTCCAAGCCTCGCCCCCCAAACTCCTGATAAGCTCTCAGAATCATGTTCATGTACAAGATGAGCTCATGGGTCTTATGGACGTCATCTTCCACAACCACAGAGTGGTAGGCTAAAAATGCATACGCCCACGACAGAATTCCCTTGTCCATTTTGGTGTCTTTCGGGTCATCCGACCCCTTCTTACCCTCTTTATCCCTATCCTTTTTAGACTTCTCAGGTAGCAGAATCTGAAAAATGTCAACATAAGCGCCCCGCCAAATTTTACGCTTGAGGGCCTGGGACATGTGCATACTAAGCGGAGTGTCCGGGAGGCCAGGTGCGAAAGGATTATCGCTGTCAAAAGAGGTGCTGGTGGACCCAGAGGTGGTCGACCCTGAGCTATCCCTCGAGGTATCCCTCTTCCCCTTGTGCCTCCTGGCCACTACCCTTCTACGCCCCCTCCTCCAAACTTGAGCAGCTGTGCGGGAGCGCCAGGTCCTATGACCCCCATGTGTTGTGCGTTTAGTAGCCTGTAGCCTACCGCGAGGCCCCCTTGGGAGGGACCACCGGTGCCTAGGCACAGGGCACTCACCCCAGTGAGAAGAGTCGGCGTCTGCATCCTCGGAGCCGGACACCGTTCTCCTGGCCTTCCTCCGCCTGCTTTTCTGTTTCGCGCGCCGAGTCCCGCGCGCCCTCCGCGGGCTGTCTGCAGACTCCGATGAGCTCCGAGACCCCTCAGCATTGGCAACGCACGTGGCACGGCCCCGCCGGGACCTGCCCCGCTTCCTTGGCCTCTCATCAAGTTTCTCAAGCAAGGAAGACAGTAGATGTGAGGAAACCGAAAGGGAATCCCCCTCCCCCTGCTCCCTCCTGGCATGCCCTGCAGCAGGGGCCTCAACCCCAGACAGCCCCGTTTCTGATCCGCTGAAAGTCACCTCCTCTGCCCCAGTGGCCTCACCCGCTCCCCCCGGTGCTTCCACCGGCAGGGCCCGGCCCTGGCGGCGACCCCTCGCCCCTGAGGAGGCCCCCCTGCGGCCCACTGCGCGCCCCCGGGGGCTCACCTCCCCGCTGGGGCTGCCCTCTTCCACCGGCCTCCTTGCCAGCCGTGCCCCCGGGGCCTCATTCCAAGTTCGCTTGGGGGCCCGCTTCCTCCCAGTACGGCGTGGCTCAATGGGGGGGGCCCCTAGCCCTCTGGCCTGCCCCCCCGTGGCCCGCCGCCATGCCCCCGAATGACTCCGTCCACCCCCCGCCATGTATCTGTGCCCAAATGCGCCTCCAAACCCTGTGGGGGGTGTCGCCGAAGCGAACTGCGCCTCCAGCCGCCGCTCGCGGCTCTTCTGGCCTCGAAGGCCGAAGCTCCAGTGACGATCCGCTGCTCCGCCGGCCTTCGGGCCTGTGACGCAGCAACCCGGGCCGACAACAGCAGCAGCAGCCTCGCCTCACGATGCTCCGGGCGAGACTGCTGCGCCACGAGGCAGCCCCCTTTTATAGGGCTGCCTGGCTCGCCCGGCCAATCGGTGCCCACGCACCGCACCACGTGATCACGGCACCCCAACGTGGGTGCCGTGACTCCGCCCCCAACATGGCGGCCTCCTGCACCGCCGATCGCCGCAAACCCCACCGGCCGGTAAGTCGGCTGTGGGAATTGTTGCAGTTTTATTCTGCTGCACACCAAGGAGTGGTCTGTATAACAGTCAGCAACTTGATAGCTATGTGTGATTGTAATACTGGGAAGATTGGAATGCCTGGTCAGTATCAAGTCAAGCTGGTGCCAGTGTCTCGATCTTGGACACCTACAAGAAACTCTGTGTTGAGGCTTTGTTTTGAAGAATGTATTGCTAACACATGAACCGTAGTAGCACCAGAACTCCAGCAGGCAGGCGTTGGCCGTTTTCATTCATCTTCCCAACGCCAAACTGACCTAAACAGGTAGGCCAAGAACAATAATCAGCTTCGACTCTGGCATTAAAAACTTCAAGGATAAACAGTGATTCTTTCTCAGTGACATTCTTGATAGTAGTGACCAGTTCTTCATAAAATTGGTCTTTAGATTCTAGTGACAATAATAAAGTTGATGCATATGTGCTAATAAGAGTGACAGGTCCTATGGAGCTGTAAGGATAGAGTACTCTCACTCCCGATGGCAGGTAGAGTGATGAATCCTAGTAAAGTGTTTTTGACTGCAAAGCCCACCACATATTCCCTAGTCCCATTTGATGGCTTTTCTTGCTAGAAGAATGAGAAGTTTCTTTCCTTAACAGATCATGAGTCTGAGAGTGTTGTCTCTTGAAGGGCAATGTCAATTTGCAGTCTGCTCAGCTCCATATCAATAACAGCAGTCTTGCGTACATCATTTATTTCTTGCAGATCATCAGAGAAATCACAAGTCATTGTCCAAACATTCCAAGTGCCCAACTTTAGGGCTAAAGTTTTCTTATGGTTATTGCACACTGCAAAGTTATCAGTCTGCTTGTCATTATGCCATTGAGGCATATTGACTTCTCCCACAATCGAAAGCAGCCCCTGGCATCACGGTCTATGACAATCAAGCAAAGACTTATAACCATTTACTGCTGCTTTCCAATTGTTTCTTTTATTAAAAAAATAATGTTTATTAAATATTAACGATTAAAAGAAGGGGGGAAAAGAAAGGGGAGGGAACATACATAACAAGGCAAGGTCACAAAGTAGATACTATACATATTATAGTATGAAATCAACAAGTCATAATATCAGGGGTATATATTTAAACATCAAAATAAGTAAATGCTTTATATGAGAAATGTGATGGATATAAAGTAAGATAATACAGAGAAAGGATAGGAGGAGATATAGGGAAAGGGGGAAGAATAGTTGTTTCAATGCTGTATGCAAAGCTGGAATGTCCTCTCCAGAACATGAGGCCTGGGTAGGTTAGTAAAGAGGATAGACTGTTACCCAAACAGCAGATCCCCTCTCTCCACATTGCTGAAATAATCCAATGGAACGGCACAGCCAATACGATCGGTTCCAGCTGCATCACAGGAGTTTAATTGATTTGACTTCTATGCCGCCCAATCCCATAGGACCCAGGGCGGCTTACAACAATACAAAACAATAAAATAACAAGGAGTTATCAGAATGTATCTGTACACAGTCACAAACTGATTCCAGGACCCAGCTCCAGATTTTGAATCAGCTTTGAGCTGATGAGAATCAAACTGCTGGCAGTCAGCAGATTAGCCTGCAGTACTGCATTATAACCACTGCACCATCATGGCTCTACATAGACATCCAATACCTAAATAAATCCAATAACTAAATATAGTTTATGTGTTAATGTTTAGAATGTAATATTTTCAGGAATTTGTGGGGTCATAAGTTACGACTCATAACCTGCATATCACGTTTGATTAACACTTAGGTGGAGAATAGCCAGGGAATCCTTAAAGCATAGATTAAGCTAGAAAACTGGAAACCCAAATCCTGTAAGGAAACAAAGGCAAACCCTCACTATCACTAAAGAGCCATGGATGTGTTCATGTAGCCACCTTGAGTTGAAGGACAATTGTCCTCCCAAACCAGCAGACAAAGTACAAGTTGAAGGACAATTATCCTCCCAAACCAGATCTTGCCTTATTAACTGATGATGATCATGATGATGATGCCCAGTCACAATTCAAAGTGTTGGTTATGACCTATAAAGCCCTTCATGGCATCGGACCAGAATATCTCCGAGACCGCCTTCTGCTGCATGAATCCCAGCGACCGATTAGGTCCCACAGAGTGGGCCTTCTCCGGGTCCCATCAACTAAACAATGTCGTTTGGCGGGCCCCAGGGGAAGAGCCTTCTCTGTGGCGGCCCCGACTCTCTGTAACCAGCTCCCCCCAGAGATTAGAACTGCCCCCACCCTCCTTGCCTTTTGTAAACTCCTCAAAACCCACCTTTGTCATCAGGCATGGGGGAACTGAGATATCTCCCCCGGGCCTATACAATTTATGTATGGTATGTTTGTTTGTATGTATGTCTGCTTAATAATGGGGTTTTAAAATATTTTAAATTGTAAATTATTAGATTTGTTATGAACTGATTTATTGTGTTGTGAGCCGCCCTGAGTCTACGGAGAGGGGTGGCATACAAATCTAATTAATAATAATAATAATAATAATAATAATAATAATAATAATAATAAATAATAATAATTTACCGAACTATTTTACATGATATCACCAAGAAAATCCCATTGTTTTCAGTCGACTCTAACCTTATATTGCTCTGACCTGAGCAAAGACAGGATTAGGATCATCATCGTTTGCTTCTGAGCTTCACCGATCAATTGATTTTATAACCTGCTAAGTAATTTGGCACCACATTTTGCTCTCTTTCTCTTTCTCTTTCTTGTTGGCTTCAAGTTTCTAATCTTGAATTTCCCTTTTGTTTTTGACAGTGATCTCCTCTCACAAAATTACAGTTGATGCTACATGTTGGGTATGCTACAGTTGATTAAGTATGCTACATTTCCAGAGTTTGCTCCCAGGAATGCAGGATCTTAATATCCGCCACTGCTGACCTCTATCACCAGCTGATGTCATGTTTTGTTGTAGTGGTGGTTTCCCCCCAGAGAAAACAAGTTTCATTTTCTTGCCACTTTAATTTCTTCTTTGGTCATTGTTTGAAAGATAGCCCGTGGCTTTGAGCCATGCATCACTTATTTCTCTCCTGTTGTGCTTTGCGAATTCTTTAAAAGATGGGAAACCAGCACAGCTTCTTTACTGAACTATTTACTAAAAATCTTCACCCTGCTGGTATTTGGAGCTTCATAAGGTTCAAATATATGAACCTCTGAGGACAGACTGCATTTCTTTTCCTCAACAACTAAGAATTACTGCTGGGTATCTTTGTTAGCATTTCACTGAATGTTGAGTGGATACAAAGGGAGATGTGGAAATATTTAAGCATTTGTTTCGTTCATGTTTTCTATATTACCTGAGGCACTCAAGAAAAAAAATGGTGATGCTTCATGAATATCCGCTTTTCAGAAGATTTTCTCTGTCCATGTGAGAGATCACCAGAAGGCACTTGTTTAAGTTAACCTTTTAGATACACTGAGGCAGCGGTGGGCAGCTGACAGGATGGGGTGGAACACAGTTCCACCGGCAGAAATGAAGATGTGTGCACAGCTCCAGCTGATCGGCAACTGTCACTTCCTGGATTACTAGTCTCACCTCGTTTCTCTTTTTTTCCCCTGCTGCTGCTGCATCTGCACTCCTTGCTTTTTTCCTCTTTCCTCCTTCCTTGCCTCGGACGAGCTTTCCTCTCTCTGGTTCCCCTCCAGCCTCACGCAGCCCCCTCCCGCCTGAGATGCAAGCAAAAGGCGTGAATGGAAGCGGCGCTGACAGCATTTATGCTTCTGGCAGCACCCGTTCGCCTAGCTACCCAGCCTGAGGTGGGGGAGCAACCCAGGAAGGAGAGCATGGGAAACACAAAGTAAATTGTCACCCCAGCGAGCAATACTTGTAAGGTTGTAAGTTGAGGACTTAACAGTTCACTTGAACGGTGATGATCATTCAAGCCACTCCCACCTGGTCACATGACTGGCAAGCCACTCCTACCCAGTTACATGACCGGAGGCCTGGAACACGGCTGCAGCGGGGGCTCTTGACCGGATTGCGCCTTTGCGACCTCTCCGAGGCGTTAGACCCCGTAGAGCCCCATGGTTCAACGAGGAGCTCCGGGAGTTGAAGCGCCAAAAGAGACGTCTAGAGAAGCGATGGAGGAAGAGTAGGTCTGAATCCGATCGAACACTTGTAAGAGCTTTTATTAAGACTTACAAAGTGGCGCTCAAGGCGGCAAGATGCGCGTACCATGCCGCCTTGATTGCATCAGCGGAATCCCACCCGGCCGCTCTGTTTAGGGTGACCCGCTCCCTTCTTAATCAGGGGGGAGTTGGGGAGCCCTTGCAGAGTAGTGCCGAGGATTTTAACACGTTTTTCGCTGATAAAGTCGCTCGGATTCGGGCCAACCTCGACTCCAATTGTACAACAGAGTCGACTGACAACGAGTCAGTCGAGGTGACTGGGGCACGTACTTGTCCACCTGTCTGGGAAGAGTTTGATCTGGTGACACCTGATGAAGTGGACAAGGCCATTGGAGCTGTGAGTTCCGCCACCTGTTTACTGGATCCGTGTCCCTCCTGGTTGGTTTCGGCCAGCAGGGAGGTGACACGGAGCTGGGCCCAGGAGATTTGGCCACAGAGTTGGCCTTCTCCGGGTCCCGTCAACTAAACAATGTCGGTTGGCGGGCCCCAGGGGAAGAGCCTTCTCTGTGGTGGCACCGGCCCTCTGGAACCAACTCCCCCCGGAGATTAGAACTGCCCCTACTCTTCCTGCCTTCCGTAAACTCCTTAAAACCCACCTTTGCCGTCAGGCATGGGGGAACTGAAACATCTCCCCCTGGGCACGTTTAATTTATGCATGGTATGTCTGTGTGTGTGTCTGTTAGCATATGGGGTTTTTTAAATATTTAAATATTTTAAATTTGTCTGATTGCTTATGATTTGTTTCTACATGTTGTGAGCCGCCCCGAGTCTTCGGAGAGGGGCGGCATACAAATCTAAATAATAAATAAATAAATAAATTAAGCCACACCCATAAAGTAAGCCACACCCACAGTGTGGCAGTGAAAATTTTGGCTGCCCTTTACTGCACTGAGGCATATGCAAGGAAAGAATGAACATTTTACTTTTCTTATTTCTCTATTTCCAATTTGAGGTACCCACAAATGGAATTTTTCTATACGGGTTGTGCATTTACTTCAAACCTTAAAAACACTTTAAAAAACCAAAGTAACAATTAGCATAGGAAAGCTGTGATAATTATTTAAAAAAACAACTTATAAGAACTATTATAATGCAGGCACTTAAAAGCAGTAGAAAATGCTATAATGCTTGGGGAAATGTACAAAATTGCATGCTGGTTGTGCTTCAATTTATATGCTATTTTGCTGGCTGGATGCGTCAGGATGTATACAATCCGAGTCCTTGGAGACGTGCTGCATATAAATCCAATTAATAAATAAAATAAATAATAAATCTGATGAGCTTGAAGGAAGAACCTTGTAAAATCCAGCCTCATTTCTTTAGAAGTAAGTTGCAGCTTATTCTAAGGTCACCCAGCTATTATTGTAATGAAATAATTGTTACAAGAAGAAATGTGATATTCCCTCAGTGAAGACTTGATGATGCTATGGATATCCTTTAAGTCTCTGGTAGGAAAATTGCCTCTGCGTGTATATGTGTGGACTATTTTGAGAAGCACCAACTACAGACAAAAGTGTTGAAGTTGGTCTGGGAAACCAGAGTTTATATGAGTATCACCCATAGGGAGCCTGACCCATCTTGCTGAATTGATAATGGATAATTCTACCTTTGTCTATCACACAATGCATCTACCATTGAGAGGAAGGCACAGCTCTTAAGTGCCAAGTGACAAGATGCATCTTCAATTTATGCCCATCTATCCTCTCTCAGCACCTACCTTGCATATTATTTATTATTATTTATTATTATTATTTATTAGATTTGTATGCCGCCCCTCTCCACAGACTCGGGGCGGCATACAAATATATTTGTCCAACTGATTGCATTCACAGTACATGTAGTCCAGGGTGGTTCTAACTTTCCTCGCTGCCAGTTTACTTCCTCATATGCCATGTGGGCGTGCACACATGCGCAGAGCTAAAAAATGGTTCTGCGCATGCACAGAAGCAAAAAAAACAAGATGGCGGCACCTACGGCGCTGCTGAGAGAGCTGGTTCAGAGGCCTGGCCAACTGGCCATTGCTGCAAGTTTGGCGAGCGGGGAAGAATTCCTACTACCGGATTTATAGAACCAGTTAGAACAAGCAGGAACCCACCTTTGAGGTATTGTTTGACTTATAATTAATTTAATTTTAATTTATTAGATTTGTATGCCGCCCCTTACATGCAAATGCTTTGGTGTGGTGTGTGTGTTAACAATTAGGAATAACCCAGGGAAGAGACCAGGTTTCTATGGATAAAAAATATTTGTATAACCATTCAAAGTTATAACAGTACTGGAAAAAGTCACTTATGACCATTTTTCACGCATACAAACATTGCAGCATCCCCTCAGTCACATGATAAAAATTCAGACACTTGGCAACTGACTCATATTTATGACGGTTGTAGTGTCACAGGGTCATGTGATCATCTTTTGCGACCTTCTTACAAGCAAAGTCAATGGGGAAGATTCCCCATTCACTCAAAAACAATGCAGTGATTCACTTAACAACTGTGGCAAGAAAGTTCATAAAATGGGAGCAAAGTTTACTTAACAAATGTTTGGACTCAGTTGTGCTTGGAGTTCAAGACTACCTGTATAAATATGGGACAAAATCGCTATCAACAGGATTGAAATATTTTTTATGCATAGAAATCTGGTCTCTGTCCTGGGTTTTTCCTAATTGTTAATACCCCTTCCCCGCCCCCCCCCCCCCCGAAGCATTTGTCATGTAACCATGAAGTTCGAACCATTATTAAAGCTGTAAAACTTATCTAAAAGTCTTGTTGAACTCAGCTTGATTTACGACTAAGTCACTATGGATAAGAGTTAGTATATGAATACTAATTGGAGAATTAGTATATGAAATAATTTGAATACTGAAGAAAACTGTTGCATAAATCTCAGTGCTATTACTCGGCTTGAAATGGGAATTGTAATATTTGATGGGCAAATCTGCAATGATGGAAATAATCCTCAACCTCTCCTAACATCGTTCCCTATAGATGACGGTTCTAGGGCAAACAAATAGGGCATAACGGTATAAAAAACTCACTTGTGCATTTATGTCATTAAAGCAACGTCTTCGTTCAAGTCAGATTTATTGCCATGCCTATCTGAGAAATGCTTCTCTAACTGCTGGAATGCAGCACTAAGTTTTCATTAATTGTTTCTCAAATGTGTCTGCATTAAAATTCATGGATAAATATAAAATAACACGATTTTCCTTTATGAGTTTGAATGTATTAAAAGTGTTTCACTTTATTGGATTTGTATTGCTGCATATATTCAATAAACCCCAAACTCGCCATAAAGAAAGGAACCAATAGTATTTACTGATCATTCATTCTTCATTCATTCATTCATTCATTCATTCATTCATTCATTCATTCATTCATTCATTCATTCTATCTGCCTATCGTCAAATCAAAAACCCTCCTGTTGATTTACACCAATCCATTAAGGTTTAAAGCCAGTTTTAACATCCATGGTAAGGAGCATTACAATCAAAATTTTAAAATGACAATAGCAACAACAATAACAATAACAACAGCAGCAGCAGCAGCAACAACAACAACAACAACAATGGAAAAAGAAAGAGTTCAGCCAAAATAATAGATGAAAATAGTAACCGGAAGCAAATTGAACTTTAAAATAGCATCAGTTAAGTTTCATTTTAAGTAGTTTTGTAATGGGAAGAGATGGCGCAAGTTTTAATTTTAAAGGGAAAGTATTCTGTAAGGATAGCACAACAATTAATAGTGTCACTCCTGGCCTCTTTTTCCATTATCTCAAGAAAGAATAATGCTGCATATGTACTTATGAGTTCCCTGAGATACTGCAGTGTTGATAAATAAGTCCAAGATTCATTGTTTTTTCTTGCCATGACTTTTTATTGACCAGTTCTCCTAGTCAGACCAAGAGTATGATTGTTGCTTATGCTTTGAATAAAGGAATCACAATCAAGGATGAAATTTCATGAGAAGTGGGATGACATAGGAACCGGGCCACAAAATTAGCCCAACTCAGCATGAAATCTTGCTAATAACTGGTATTCCACTATCAGCAAGAGTACGATACATCTCTGATTCCATCAAAGAAGGGGAATCTCTTCTCTTAACAATTCATTTTGTTACAATCACATCATTAGGATTCAAACACTGGACTAGCAAGTATTAGGATTCTGAGTGATTCCAGAAAAGGCAATAAAAGATTGTTAACTAAGAGTGCTCCTTCTAAAAGAGGTAACTCAATAACATCATTAACTTAATTGGATTTTTTCTGTAACCAAGTTCAGATTTTCCAGCAACCCAACATGAGAGAGAAGAGAGAATCGGAGAGGGAAGAGAATGGTTAAAACAGGACTGATCTAACATAGAACAATATTGAACAATAGAGTTGACTTTGGAGATCTACTAATCCAACATCCTGCTTGAGCAAGAAACCCTATACCACTTCAGATAAATGATTGTCAAATCTCTTTTTGAAAGCCTCCAGTGATGGAGCACCCAGAACTTCTGAAGGCAAGCTATTCCATTGGTTGATTGCTCCCACCATTAGGACATTTCTCCTACGTTCTAGGATGCTTCTCTCCTTGATAAATTTCCATCCATCGTTTCTTGTCTTGTGTTTTGGTGCTTTGGAAAATAGTTCAAGATAGTTAGTGTGATCTGTGATCACTCAACTGAAGCCTCACAGTTATTTAAAGTGCATTCTGTGCATGGCAGTGGTCATTCTCTTGACTTTTAAAATTGCCTGTCCCATGGATGTCCCTGGTGGTCCTAGTCACCTGTTGACTATGACAAAAACTGTGGCTGACATTAAAGGCATGAAGATCCTAATAGATTGTCCCCTTGCAATATTTTTTTTAAAAAGAATTGGGATAACATAATGGAATGGGGCAGTGATAATGTTGGATGAATAGGAGAAACTCCAACTTTATGATGTTCAACACAGGTATTGCTCAAGAGTTAAATGCTTGAAAAAAAAGGGTTACCTGCCTACATTTTCTTCTATTCTTCCTTATTTAATGTTTCTAGTTTGTCCTTAAAAATGAACTTTCTACCATTGGGATCTTGAAAACATTTCTTTGCCTGAGGAATTTCTGTAATCACCAATGGAGTTACTTTCATAGTCCCATCGCTCCCATTAAAGTCAATGCCATCTGGCCCACCCTCCAAAGACAAGGGCAAAGAAGACAGTTTGTTTTTACTATTCTTTCAGGAAAATGAAGATGCAATCAATGCAAAAGAATCTCTGGATCCTCTTTTAGAGCTTCTGCTGTGCTCCCACTATGGAAAACGCATTCTATAAAAAGTAGGAGAATATATAATCTGGGTGAATGAACACTGTGAATGTTAGATGCAGAGAAGCAGTCGGGATTTTAAAATATAGAATAAATATTCTCTGCAAAACCATGTTGCAAAATTATGCCTAATAAGCTACAGAAAATTTGAGCCAGTGCTCGTATTAGAGAAAATAATGTCCACCAGAGGTCTATAAAATAAAAGAAAAAATGTAGCTTGAGACACAGGATTTTTTTTAAAGGCAATGATTTATTAACCAAATAAAGATAAAATCAAACTACTTGGAAAGGTCAATAGAAGGCAATAAACATAATCATCCAAGAAGAAGACAAATATGTTTCTGTGAAGCACTAGCATCTATCACTTAGAAGAAGGCTTTGAACACAATGAATCTAATAGTGCACAAATGTTTACTTCGTGTAAATTTCTCCAACAAAAAGCTAGTTGATATTTCACAAAGAGCTTGATAATCTGTCTGTCTGTCTGTCTGTCTGTCTGTCTGTCTCTCTCTCTCTGTGTGTGTGTGTGTGTGTGTGTGTGTATGTGTCTGTGTGTGTCTCCGTGCATGCGTGAATCACTTTGTGAGCTATTGTGGTTGAAACTAAATGACAGAACTGGATTTATATTTGCACTTTTCAATTTAGCTATCTCAGAGGTAGCAACTCAAAGTCTCAGAGAAAGAAAGTGGCTTACCTGCATTTTTGTGTTTTCATACAATTCCCTCAAAGCAGAAGTACTAAAAATTTTATCATTTTGCCCCATAGTTTGAGGAGGGAAAGAAAGAAAGTTAAATGGGAAGTACGGCAAAGCTTCCAACTGTAGACAATGGTATCCCATCTCTACTCTGCTTCTTGGTTAGCAAGAGAGAGGAATGGCATGGCCACAAAACAGAGAGGGAGAGATATGTTAGTGTGGTGACTTTTGATTTACATAAACATTGCTCTCTTTTTTTTAGCAACAGAAAATGCCTCACATGACTTTTGATTTCATGTACATTTAAAGAAACATTATGCCAAGACGGCTGGTGTATACATGTGTTATTTCACTGAAATACAGAACTTACTCCCTAGTTTTGACTAAGATAGTTAATTATTAATTAATAATTATTTAGAAGAAGCTTTCTTATGCAGTCTGGGAAGATATTTTCCAATGACAAACAATAGTGTTAATTAGCTTTAGCTCTTTCTCTGATTATTGGGAGATATCTCTTAGATGTTTTTTTTTGTTTTTTGTAGCTGCCATAGCATAATGTTAGGGTAGGATTTGATATCTGGACTTCTGACATAAATGCCTCATACACTCCAACTTCATTAGCAAGAACAGGACTGTACATAAATGTCACATAGTGAGTCTGCATTTCTGGTGAAATCTGCTTAGGAAGTGACTGGGCATAGAACGGTTCAAAGCAACTCTCCTCGAATAACAAGAATGTAAACAGGATGAAGGCTGTGATAAAAGACCTTGCTTTGTGGTAAATAGGAGATAGATGTATTAACAACAAAAGGTCCCAGGAAATTGGCCATGAGAGACATTTGTTCAGTAGAAACTGGTTACGTGCCATATGGAGATAGGAAGGAATCGGAAGTTGTGTCATATCTTAGAGTTACGTTATTGGATGTTTGTATATCACTTGACATGTACATGTAAGCATTTCCATTTGCATATTCCCCCAATAAAAGGAGGTGCACGGCTCAATACTGTGTCATTTCACCCGGAGAGAAATGTGTCCAAGTTTTCTTTCTAGGATTCGCGTTCGTGAGTGACCCCACACGGCTGGGTTGCTCTGAGTCCCTCTGAAGACTTCGATCCCCTCAGGGACTTTGCAGTACCTCAGTTTTTGTTTTTTGCTTAGAAGTAAACTGTTCTCACAATGGCAAACACTGCTTCGGATCCAATTAATCGCGGGAGGAGTTAGACAAAAGAATCCTAATTGATTTAATGATGCCTTCTCAAATTCATCGTTATAAATAATCAGTCTGGCTGATTATTTGAGATAAGTATATGCTATTGTCCCTTGTGAGAGACAGATCATCAATTCCAGAAAACATTGTGTTATGTACGTAGTAGTTATTTGCATAGCCACCGCTGATTGACTAATTTAGCGGTGGGAGAAATAAAATCCTGTCAGTGGCTAGCAGGCTTCAGGGAAGCCCTTTAAAGTGGCTTCCCTGCAGCCTGCCGGTATTCTGTATTAGATTAACTAGTAGAAAATAAAGGTGCGGAACTGTTTCCTATACTCAGCTTTTCATTTACGCGTGAATCTAACACATTGAATTGCAATGTGTTAGATTTGCTCTCAGTTACTCAACTGCATCCAATGTTTTCATAATGTGTTGTGGTTAGCTCTGGCCCAGCTCCTGCCCCAAGGACTATGGATGTGGGGGAGACATCCACATGCCGCAGGCATGTTTTGGTCCCGGTGGAATCTGCTGATGAAGGCTCCTCTGACCAAGAAGACATGAGTGACAGGGAGGAGGAGAGTGTGGCAGACAGCTCAGAAGGAGATCAATTATCTCTCTCCTCCTTGGATTAAGAACAAGAGTTAATGATACAGCCACCCATGTGGAGAGCGATGCATAACCAGCAACAACTGAGAGATTATTATTAAA
Source organism: Erythrolamprus reginae (assembly GCF_031021105.1). NCBI lineage: Eukaryota > Metazoa > Chordata > Lepidosauria > Squamata > Dipsadidae > Erythrolamprus > Erythrolamprus reginae. The sequence continues at coordinate 246,743,549 of NC_091951.1, forward strand.
GAAAATGAGGCCACCTGTGGTTGGGTGGGGCTGTGGTAATTAGTGAGGCTGCTATAAAGAGCAGCGTGTGGGTTTGGCCATTGTGGAGGATTATCTGATCATTGTGTTTCGTGCCTGCTTTGCTGACTTCGACCTTGGTGTGTTGCTTTTTCCCCCGCTTTGAAACTAAAGCAGAGCAAAGGGTGTTTCACTTTGTGAAAGAAGAAGGACTGTGAATTGCCTCACAGCTGCAATCTAAGTATCACAGAACTGATAAGGGACTTGTACTAATTACCAGTTTGTTTGGAGACGAGTGCTCTTTGCTATACAAAAAGAGGGCTTAGTTTAAGTGAATTTTTGTTATAAAGAACATTGTTTTGAATTTTCAAACGTGTGTGTGTCTGAAATTTGTATCTGACTTTTCGGGAGCTTGACAGAACACAATGTATTATTGATTACATTGTTTATGAAATAAATAAAACACCATGCAGGCGTCCCTGAAACTCAGATTTTTATAATATAATATACAGGTAGTCATCAACTTATGCTGGGTCACTTAGTGACTGTTCAAATCTACAACAGATCTCCCTGAAACTACTGGTTTTGAATTTCCCTCATGATCACGTATTCACAGAGCAGTTGGCAGCCACCCTGCATTATGGTATTTTGTAGCATCCCACAATCATATGAACATAATTTGCAATTATTATTATTATTATTTTTGCCAGAGTACTAATGTTTACTTCCAGTTTCTAACAAAAAGCCGCAATTGGGTACAATGGGTTCACTTAACAACTACCTTGTTCACTCAACAACCAATGCAAAAAAAAGTATTTAACAACCAGCTTGGCTTACACATATAAATCCAGTCATAATTACAGTCATAAGCCAAGAACTATCTAAAATAATAATAATAGAATAACATAATTAATATAATTAATACAATATATTAGAAATACGGAATTAAGAAACTTCAAATTGTTTTTCAAGATCTGCATCAAACCTTTTTTCATTTTCAAGCCAACCTCTTGATCGCAACATAAAAGCCTTCAGAATGAAGAATAAATTGCGATATAAAAGCACCTTTGAAATGTTAAGTATACTAAGAAGTAGGACCAGGAAAGAAGGCTGTCATTTTACATATTCATATTTAAAAAGACCTTTATAATGTAGTAAGATGAAAGAATGCCTAGAACAGTTTGATTTTATAATCAAACTTTTATAATCAAACTTCTGATTTTATTCAGGAGATAGAATATGAAACACAGCCTGGAGGCAACTGAAAGAATAATGAAAGATATAGCTGATTCATTACTTCTTTTTTTTCCTTTTTCCTTTTTGCTCTCTTTTTGGGGACTGGGGAAATTTGTTTTTTAAAGCATTTTAGGTGAGCTGACAGAATTTACACCTTCTGAAATAATGCAGTCATTCTTTTGATTTCCCATTTGACTCAACAAATAAATGTGCAAAAACCGGATAATAGAGGAAGATGCATATAGTGATACCAGTAGGAATGGGGATGAAAATAGTAGAATATTTTTAGTTGTTGTTGTTCTTGTTGTTTTTCAGATTGCAGCCGTATGGGAATAGGAATGATAGGAACATAGACATAAACAGTATAGAATAGAATTTTTTATTGGCCAAGTGTGATTGGATGCACAAGGAATTTGTCTCCGGTGCATAAGCTCACATACAACAATAGTGATAGATCATTGTCAAAGTTATTGTAAAAATATATTCATCATAAAATATTAGATGCAACACTAAATGCCTGATAAATAAATATACCAGTAGAATAGAATGATGGATATAGAATGATTTATCATAACTAGACTTAATTAATTTTTAGTTTACTAGAGATTTTCAGAAATAAGTTCAAGATCAATTTGTGGGCACATTCACATTGTTGTCTTGGTAACAATGAGGCCTTTCTTTCTTCCTTTCTCTCTCTCTCTTTCTTTCTTTCTTTTCTTCCTCCCTTCTTTCCTTCCTTCCTTCCTTTGCAGGAATTTCTTTTTCAGCTTCTGTGCTGTCCCAGAGACAGAGATAGTTGAACTGTATTTAGGCATGTCTCTTTAAGATATTGCATATGGGGAAATGTAGTGAAATTGCCCTCTGGGTAATGTAGTTTTACATGTGACCACATTTGTGTATTCCTATTGGCTCTGACTCGGGATGAGGGGTAATTGGAGAGAATATTCCAGAGGGTTCTTTGTCTTCACTCACTAAGCCAGCCAACATGTAGATGCTACACCTAGAGCCTGGGTCAATTCAACCTCTTTTTACCTGCACAATGGGAAAGATTATACTGCAGAACAATCGCATCATAACTGTGAGTTATTGTGAGAATGCCTGTAATAAAATGATCTGTGATACCTTATTGTGCTGAGTTATCTGACTGGGAAAAGTTGAACTTGTACCAGAACAGCTTCCTATCCTATTCTAGTTTATATCCTTGGGCTATCCCTGTGATGGAGAACCTATGACAGACTGTTTCCAGCTTCCGGAAGGGGTGGAAAAGGCCCATTTTTTGTTCTCCCCAAACTCCAGAACCTTTCTAGGAGCCTGGGGAGACCGAAATCAGCCTCTCCCTCGGAGGTCCTCTGGAGGCTAGAAACATTCCATTTGCTGACTTCCAGTTGGACCAGAAGTCCTCCCCCTTTTCTTTTTGCTTGCTCCAGGCTTCAAAACTTTTCTAGGAGTCTGAAGAGGGAAAAAATGGCCTTCCCCAAGCCCCCGGAGGCCCTCCAGAGGCCAGAAATGGCCCATTTCCCAACGTGAAATGTTTCTGGCCTTCAGAGGACCTCCAGAGGGTGGGGAAAGTAGTTTCTGCCCTCCCCAGGCTCCTAGAAAGGCTCTGAAGCCTGGAGAAAATAAAAAATGGATGTGCCATTATGTGCTGGGAGCTGGGGGACATCATGTGCATGCATGTGAGGGGGAAGGCACATGAAATTATGGCGTGGGCACATGTGTGCGTGATCACCTCCACACTCCTCCCCTTTTGTCACACAAACCAAAAAAGGTTCACTATCACCATCCTGATGTCCTCCCTTCCAGATACAAACTAGCTTTATTGAGCAACTAAGTACTAGTATCTACTGTGGCTTTTTTCTAGCAAATCACCCTAAATTATACTCTGCCCTTAGTTACATAAAGATATCATGTTTCTCTTTATTCAGCTTTGCACCTTACATTTGCTCAGTGATCCATGAGCTTAACTTAACTTAAAATAATCCATGCACTTAAGTTAAAACCTAAATATAACTCTCTGCAACCCATGGGTGCAGCCTTCCTATTAGCAAGCATTAAGTCTTCACACGCACACTTAAATAAGTTACACATCCATTCCATATGCAAACCACATCTATATTTTAACATTTCTCCTGTCATATCATCCACATCTTCAGCCTTACCGTTAGTCATCATTTTAACAGTACAATTTTTTAAAGATCTTTTTTCCCTTGATTATTATTGTTCTGTCGGGCTCTCTGGTAGAATCCTCCTGAAAATTCACAGGTATAAATTTCAGACACACACACGTTTGAAAATTCAAAACAATGTTCTTTATAATGAAAATTCACTTAAACTAAGCCCTCTTTTTGTATAGCAAAGAGCACTTGTCTCCAAACAACCTGGTAATTGGTACAAGTCCCTTATCAGTTCTGAGATACTTAGCTTGCAGCTGTGAGGCAATTCACAGTCCTTCTTCTTTCACAAAGTGAAACACCCTTTGCTCTGCTTTAGTTTCAAAGCGGGGAAAAAGCAACACACCAAGGTCGAAGTCAGCAAGGCAGGCACGAAACACAACGATCAGATAATCCTCCACAATGGCCAAACCCACACGCTGCCATTTATAGCAGCCTCACTAATTACCACAGCCCCACCCAACCATAGGTAGCCTCATTTTCTTTGATAATAATCTCTCAGTTGTTGCTGCCTATGCATCGCTCTCCGCATGCGTGGCTGTAACATTAACTCTTGTTCCGAATCCAAGGAGGAGAGAGATAATTGATCTCCTTCTGAGCTGTCTGCCACACTCTTTTCCTCCCTTTCACTCATGTCTTCTTGGTCAGAGGAGCCTTCATCAACAGATTCCACTGGGAGCAAAACAGGCGTGCAGCATGTGGATGTCTCCCCCACATCCACAGTTCTTGGGTCAGGAGCTGGGTCAGAGCTTACCACAACAATTGTCACTTGTATCAATGAGTTTCAATTCAACTCTTCAACAAATTACTATCAATACAATCGGAATCACATTTATACATGTATTATTTTTCCTCATCCATATTTTTCCTACAATCATACCTCTACATGTCTATGGAGATTCTTAGTCATCCAGATCATTGTTGTCCCAAAGGTGCTTTTTCAAGAGGCAACTAGACTTTTTGATCATTCTTTGATGACGTTTCACTTCTAATCCAAGAAGTTTCTTCAGCTTTGAAGCTACCAAACATATTTTCTCATACTATCCATTTTTGGAAATCTATATAATTCTGTGACACTCTAGGAAACCATTGTTTTCCTCTCTGTTATGACCATCTTCCACATCCTCTTTTGACATCTTCACTTCTAATGAATTTTAATGGGAAAGTAATTTTAAGTGTACAACATTATGGCTAAATGGTTAAATGGACTTAATGATGCACAGTGGACCAATACCAGCAGATGTAACCAATACCAAAACCAACACAGGCTGTGGAAACTTTTGCATCTCATTTGGAAGCCAAGGACCCAGAATATGGAAGAAGAATGGAGAAGCACACATTACAAGATGCTTGAAGTCTAGTATGAAGTTTCCACAATCTGTGCTGATTTGGGAAACCAGGTCATCTGCTGGTATTGGTCCACTGTGCTTCATTCATTCCAGAGTCAACACAGCTGTCTACCAGGAGATTTTGGAACACTTCTTGCTTCCTTCCGCAGCCGAGCTCTATGGGGATGCTGAGTTCAATTTTCCAGCAGGACCTGGCACCTGCCCACACTGCCAAAAGCACCCAAAACTGGTTCCTTGACCTTAGGATTATTGTGCTTCATGGGCCAGCAAACTCACCTGACGTGAACACCCAAGAGACTCTATGGGGGATTGCCAAGAGAAAGATGAGAGGCATGAGAGCGAACAATGCAGAAGAGCTTAAAGCTGCTATTGAAGCATCCTGGTCTTCCATATACCTCAACAGTGCCATAGGCTGACAGCTTCCATGCCACGCCGCATTGAGGCAGTAATTGCTGTAAAAGGGACCCAAACCACGCTCTCAGTACATATGCATGCTTATACTTTTCAGAGGTCCGATATTGTTTTATGTACAATCCTTGTTTTATTGATCGCATGTAATAGTCTAGTTTTCTAAAGTGGTGAATTTGGAGTTTTCATGAAATGTACCCCATAGTCATCCCAATTATGAAAAATCATGGCTTGAACTATCTTGCCTTGTATGTAATGAGTCTCTCTCCTATATTATGTTTTACTATTTATTTATTTACTTACTTACTTACTTACTTACTTACTTACTTACTTACTTATTTATTGGATTTGTATGCCGCCCCTCTCCGCAGACTCGGGGCGGCTAACAACAGCAATAGAACAGCATATAATAATAATCCAATACTAAAAACAGTTAAAAACCCATTATTATAAAAACGAAACATACATACAGAAATACCATGCATAAAATTGTAAAGGCCTAGGGGGAAAGAGTATCTCAATTCCCCCATGCCTGGCGGCAGAGGTGGGTTTTAAGCAGCTTACGAAAGGCAAGGAGGGTGGGGGCAATTCTAATCTCTGGGGGGAGTTGGTTTCAGAGGGCCGGGGCCACCACAGAGAAGGCTCTTCCCCTGGGTCCCACCAAGCGTCATTGTTTAGTTGACGGGACCCAGAGAAGACCCACTCTGTGGGACCTAACTGGTCGCTGGGATTCGTGCAGCAGAAGGCGGTCCCTGAGATAATCTGGTCCGGTGCCATGAAGGGCTTTATAGGTCATAACCAACTTTTAATTGCATTACTGAAATAAACAAACTTTTGCATGATATTCAAATTTTTCAAGTATCACCTGTACATGCGGCTTGCCAAGCACTTGAATTTTGATTGGCTACAAAGGCAAGTTGTAAGTCATTTTTTTTCCTCACTACCATTTGTAAGCAATCACTAGATGAATGGTTGTAAGTGGAGGACTACTTGTATGCTATTGTCCTAAAATACTTTTTTAGAGCAAGGGGGGGGAAAGGGTCTGGCTTTATTCTCATAGCTTTATTCAAATAATGATGCAACAGAAGATCGACAAACAAACAAAAAGAGAAAAGATTAGGTCCTTGGGAGCATTTTATGAATGTTGTCTTTAGCCTTGCTTTTTGCAATTAAAAGGCAATATTGACAATGTCAGTGGTTAGAAGAAACAGATAATTAAAATTTGTATGCTAGAAGGAAAGTCAACCACACGCAGAGAATAAATCAAAAGGGGAATTTTAATAGAAGAACAACAAGGGCTCCACAGGAGAAATTTTATTTAACTATATCTGCAGTCTTCTCTTAATGAGACAACTGAAAATCCCAGAGTACTATTTATTAATCGAAGCACCCACAGAAAAGAGTTTCCCCTAAATTTAGGACAAAAACGTAAAAGGGATTTTGCATCAAATCAGCAAAGTAATGCTTTTCACGTCCATCAGTTCCAGTAATTATAATTGAAGTACCCTAAGTATATCATAAGTTACAAGGCACAACCATCAGAAATTTTTGATACTTTAGCTGATCGTAATGCATTCCACTTAATAAGCCACCAGCTTGCTTTCCAGTTATAAAATATTTCAGAAGGACAGAGAAGATGGCAGCAATTAAAGAAAGACTATATGGTTAAGATTATTAGGACCTCCAGCTTGTGGCCTCTGTTGCTAAGAAAAGAATTTTTAATCTTATTTTGTGATGCTTCTTCTCTGGTACCATTGAATTTTTAACTAGGGCATACAAAATCTCTGCCAGACCAATTCTCGAATACAGCTCATCTGCCTAGAATCCACACTGTATATCAGACATTAATACAATTGAGCAAGTCTGGAGATATTTAACGAGAAGAGTACTCCATTCTTCTACTCACAGTAGAATCCCTATGCCACCAGGCTTGAAATTTTAGGCCTGGAAATATGGAGCTGCGCCACCTACAGTCTGATCTAAGCATAGTACAGTGCTTCAACGTCTTACCTGTAGTGATGTGCGAACCCAACAGTGTTCAGGTTCGGCAAGTTCGGACGCATTTTATGCAAAATTTGGCCGAACCCAAACCGAACCCAAACTCGAACCTGAACGGGGAATCCCTCCCATGAAGAGATTCCAGGGGCGGAGCTTTGACGTCACCAGCAGGTTGCTAAGGACGCCAAGGTGATCACTTCCTGGATTCCAGGATTATTTATTTTTATGTGAAAGGACACCGCAGTGGTGCTGCAAGCAAAGGGCGGTCCTTTCACATGAAAAAAAAACATGTTTATTTTTACGTGAAAGGACCGCTCTTTGCTTGCAGCACCGCTGCGGCGTCCTTTCACGTAAAAATAAACATTGTTTATTTTTACGTGAAGACCTCCCTTTGAAGGAGCTGGGGAATCCCTCCCACAAAGTGATTCAGGGGGCGGAGCTTTGACATCACCGGCAGTTTGCTAAGGATGGAAGGCTGAATCAGCCTTGAGCCTACTCAGATTCAATCTACCAAACTGCTGGCAGCCAGTGATCACCGGAAGTAGCTTGCAGTACTGCACTCTAACCACTGCGCCACCAAGGCTCTAGGGAGAAAAGTGTTCTCGTGTATTTTGGCATAATTCTGTTTCTCTTCTCAGGAATAGGATTCATTATATTTATTTGTTAGTAAACATTTTAAATAAGTGTTCAAAGAGTGTAACTTTCATTATCCAAACCTTTTAGTATTTCATAGCCTGCCTAGATCTGGATGAATGCTTTATATCTCAGGGTTTTGTTTTTTTTTAAAAAATCTGCCATTCAGGGTTTAAAAAAAAAACAAAAAACTGCCATTCAGGGTTTTTTGTTGTTGTTTCAAAAATAATTGGATTGTTTATTTTATTTTAAAGAATGTATATATGAGAGAGAGATAAAATGAGGAGTCCGGTGGCTCAGTGGTTAAGACACTGGGCTTGTTGGCTGAAAAGCCAGAGCCCAGGTTAGAGAGCGAGCACCACATGACAGGGTGAGCTCCCATTTCTTACCCCAGCTCCTGCCACCCTAGCAGTTTGAAAACATATGAACGTAAGTACTTTAGATAAATAGGTACCATGTCAGTAGGAAGATGACATCATGCTGGCCACATGACCGCAGACATGTCTTTGAACAGAGCTCTCTCAATGGCCTTGAAACAGAAATGTGCACTGCCCTATAGTCACCAACTTTTACCTGTTTCCCCAAAAATAAGTCATTCCCTGATAATAAGCCCAATTTCTCTGAAATGTTTGTGTGTGTGTGTAGATTGTTCTGAGTTCAGATTTTACCCCATGTAGTATTTTGAGTGTCTTTGTGACGTTTCAGCGAAATCACATTCGCCACCATCAGGCTGAAGTTATTAGCTTCGTGCTGCTTTGAACCATGTTCTTATTTTTTCAGGGAAACTCAGTAGCAGAGTAAAATATTCAGGGGCATACATACATACATACATGCATACTTGTTTCTATATTTCTGTTATATGTATATATAAGGTATGTTTCACTACATTTTTAATCTTTTTCTCTTTGAACTGTGAAAATAACAATAACAATAATGATAACAATAACAATAATTTATTAGACTTGTATGCCGCCCCTCTCCGGAGACTCATGTTGGCTCACAACAACAATAAAACAATACAGGTACAAATCTAATAATTAACTAAAACCCATTATCTTAAAAACAATTGATACTACACAATCATAACCACACAACTTTTAATGACCAGAAGGGGGGCATGTACTAGTTGCCCCATGCCTGGTGACACAGATAGGTCTTAAGGCTCTTGGGGAAGGCGAGGAGGGTGGGGGCAGTTTGAATCTCCGGAGGGAGCTGATTCCAGAGGGCTGGGGCTGCCACAGGCTCTTCCCCTAGGCCCTGACAGACGACATTGTCTAGTTGATGGGACCTGGAGAAGGCCAACTCTGTGGGACCTCATCAGTCCCTGGGATTTATAATGGGGAAGATCTTTTGTAAGTTGAAAGCTCACAGTTTGCTTATGAAATATTGAGGGTCTTAATTTCTTTGTACATTCAAGGCAGTATTCTTAATGAAAATTATAGTCAATTATAGGATTGGGCTGCAATCCAATTCACTTCTGGTAATCAGACCCATTGAAGTAAATATCAGATAATAATCTGTAACTGTGAACGTAGTATTCTGTTATGTATATGAACAGTAACTGATCAGGTTTTGCTTAGCCTCCTTTCCACCAGTTTTAATGACAGGCAAATGACATTAAATTGCATGTAGTTGACTATGCAAATTAGTTCTGGACCACCAGTGCATGAATTGACTCCACTGCAGCTTTTAGTAATGGACAAATCGCTTTAGTTTAGAGGATAGGCAAATGTGTTTCTGCACCAACACTCCCGAGGGCAAGGCTTTAATAGGGTGTCTGTATGAATTTCACAGTCCTTGCTCTGAGCCCCCTAAACAGAACGGTAGAATGAAAAGCCTTTTGACTTGACTCAGAGATTAGATCTTTATTTGTTGCTTGTTATCAAAAGCTGACCTTCAGGTTGGGAAACCCATTAACACACCTACGACAAGCTGAGCCAGATGTTTTCTGGTGTGCTGTTTCAGCAGTTTGCTTTCCCAGGTTCCTGTCATCCTATAATTTGAGGGAAAATATAAGGATGGAAATAATATCCAGGCCAATTGGGTCAAATCTCCCTTCTCCTTTCCTTCCTTCCCTTCAAAATATCCTGGAGTACTACAACCCAAAGATGCCGTAACTCTAGCCAGCCCATCAATTCCATCTAACTAGACTGAAACAGAGTTGATGGTTCAACTCAGCTGATCACATTCCTGCTAAATAAAAGTATGGATAGTCCTCGACTTATGAATACAATTGAGCTGCAAAATTTCTGTGGCTAAGTGAGATGCCTGTGAAGTGAAGTTCTGCTCTGTTTTTATGATTTTTCTTGCCACCGTTGTTAAGTGAATCACTGCACTTAGTAACAGAGTAAATTAGTGACAGAGTTGTCAAGGGAATCTGGTTATCAATTGATTTTCCATGTCAGAGGGTTGCAAAACTTGATCACATGGCTCAAGCGCCTGAGTTTTGATCACATGACCATGGGGGATATTTTAACAATTGTAAGTGTGGGGAAAGGTCACAGGTCACTTTTTCAATGCTGTTGCAACTTTGAACAGTCACTAAATGAACTATTGTAACGTTGAGGACAATCTGTAAATATAATCTTTGACTTGTAATCATTCATTTAGAGACCAGTCAAAGTTATACTGGCACTGGAAAAATGACTTATAACCAGTTCTTCTACTTGCAACCTTCGCCACATCATGTGTTCACAATTTGGGCATTTGGCAACTAGCATGTACTTAACGATGGTTGCAGATCCCAGGGTCATCTGATCACCATTATGACCTTCTCACCAGTTGATGACAAGCAAAGTAATTGAGAGAAGCTGAATTTACTTAACGACCTCATGACTCACTTAATGATGGCAGTGATTTGCTGGGCAACCATGGCAAAAAAAGGTTGGAAAATGGGGTGCGACTTACTTATTATTATTATCATTATCATTATCATTATCATTATCATTATCATTATCATTATCATTATCATTATCATTATCATTATCATTATCATTATCATTATCATTATCATTATCATTATCATTATTCATTAGATTTGTATGCCACCCCTCTCTGTAGACTTGGGGCGGCTCACAACAGTGATAAAAACAATACATGGTAAGAAATCTAATAATTAAAATCTAAGAGTTTTACATTACAAAGTCTGAACCCCCCCCCCCAATAAATAAAATACATTCACACAGTCATATCATGCACAAAATTACATAGGCAAGGGGGGGATGTCTCAGTTCCCCCAAGCCTGATGACAGAGGTGGGTTTTAAGGAGTTTACGAAAGGCAAGGAGGGTGGGGGCAGTCCTAATCTCTGGGGGGAGTTGATTCCAGAGGGTCGGAGATGCCACAGAGAAGGCTCTTCCCCTGGGTCCTGCCAGATGACATTGTTTAGTCGACAGGACCTAGAGAAGACCAACTCTGTGGGACCTAACCGACTGCTGGGATTCGTGCGGCAGAAGGCAGTCTCGCAGATATCCTGGTCCGGTGCCATGAAGGGCTTTATAGGTCATAACCAACACTTTGAATTGTGACCGGAAACTGATCAGCAACCAATGCAGACTGCGGAGTGTTGGTGTAACATGGGCATATTTGGGGAAGCCCATGATTGCTCTCGCAGCTGCATTCTGCACCATCTGAAGTTTCCGAACACTTTTCAAAGGTAGCCTCATGTAGAGAGCTTAGCAACCAAATTGCTTAGCAATGGAAATTCTGGTCCCAAATGAGGACTACCTATATCTAATTTATTATATATGGGATTTCTTTAATGCTGAGAATTGTATGTTAGTATACAGCTCAAAAAAATAAAGGGAACACTCAAATAACACATCCTAGCTCTGAATGAATGAAATATTCTCATTGAATACTTTGTTCTGTACAAAGTTGAATGTGTACAGCAGCATGTGAAATTGATTGTTAATCAGTGTTGCTTCCAAAGTGGACAGTTTGATTTCAGAGAAGTTTGATTTACTTGGAGTTATATTGTGTTGCTTAAGTGTTCCCTTTATTTTTTTGAGCAGTGTGAGAGGCAGGTTCTACATGAAGCAGATATCCTAGAAGTACCCAGGACCAGTGCTGAAATCTACTTACCTTCCCTACCAGTTTGAAGGCATACACTCTGTGTGCATGCTTTTTCACTCTCTGTGCATGCACAGAAGGTTTACACATGTGCAGAAGATTAAAAAAAAAGAAAATGCTGACATTCGGGTGAGTGGTGAAGCCTCGTGCTGCTACCGCTACCAGTTCTTCTAACCATGGGTGGCTGCTGCTACAAGTTCACCCATACCGGGCCGAACCAGTAGCATTTCACCCCTGGCCAGGACCCAGATCAAGAAGAGGACACTATTGCTAATAAACAACAATTGGAATTATATCCAGAAATCTATAGACAACCAAGGCAGGGACTACAGAAAAAGTATGATTCTGCAATCTTGATGGGTTCCTACATGTTCATCCTGGTTTGGGTTAACCGGTAGTGGCAATGGCACAAGGCTCCACCCACAGACCTGGATGTCAATCACAGATTATCTGCATATGTGCAGAAGGTTCTGCATATGCACAGATCTGCCCCACCTATGTTCACAGTTCCAAATCATTAGCAAAGGTAACTGAAACCAACTACTGCTGTCAACATACAGTATATAGATTTTGCATCAGGTGCAATTTCTGAATAGTATTTAAAAGTGCCTCCAGAGTACATTGTTATAATCAGCCATTAGGTGATGGAATCTGGTGTCAAGCTGAAGACATTTTAGTTGGGGTCTTTGGCCTGCTACACTTTATTGTATTTTCATGTGCATTCTTTACTGTGGGAATTTGGGAGGGGGAACTGCATGAGGGCTTTCTGTATGTAACCATAACAAATTCTTTCCACAAAGTCAAGGTCATTCTTTGTCTTCACACTCCTGCACCTGCATGGAAGGAGATGGATGGATCTGCCAGGCTGGCAGTTGGACATTGGTCAACTTGATGGACTTGGGGTTGTGGGGACAAAGGCTTGACCTTTCAACTGGGTGATGAACCCTGAAGGACTTCAGGTTTGGGATTCACCCAGATGTGTTAATAAATTGGAAGCAATTTAATTTTAGATGCTATTTAGAACCCTGACACCTGGCTTCAAAAAGGCCAAATCCAGCAAACTGGACAAAGTTGAGTGAATGTCCTTCTGGATTTCATTTGTTCTTATAGTAAGATTTTTGAATTTCATGGGATACCCAGATCATGAACAATTGCTCCATTTTGCTAGGATTTCTTTAGGATGGGGGGCTGTTTAATCCAGAGTAAAGATCTCTCACAGATTTCACCCTGGCTCAGCAAATGGCTTTCTCCAATAGCTTCACCCTAATGAAACTTCACCTTGGCTCAGCACATGACCGTCCTCAGTGGCTTCATATGGCTGTTGAATAAGGTTATGATACTGTTAATGCTAAAGTTCAATGTGACATCTTCTCATCATGCTGATAAAGAGAATTATGAAATCTATCAACTAAATGCAGGTCAGGCAGTCATTTCCTTAAGCTTTGAGAATCATAAATATGTATATTTAATCAAATCCACATTACAACAGGTTAAAGCAAGAATATAAAAGACAATGAATTGATATACAAATGCATGCCATACATAGTCAAGGTGACCTTATTAATATTTATATTCTTAAGCCTTTCTGCTGACATGGCAAATTATCCATGACCATATCATTTTTCATTATCTTCCTAAATTTTTCCCTGTTTTAAAATTAGATCTGATAGTTTCAAGCCTCGTAGGTATCAGAGATGACAACTATCTGGACAGAGATTGATGTTCCCAGCTATGGTTCCTAATAGGTGAGCCCTTCTTTTGTCCCCATCGTACCTTTGGTAATTTTTATAGGTAGAATTCATATCACCTTTGCATTGGAATAAAAATGTTCATCGTGGGGAATCACAACCTTATTAAAGTGTTTTGAATCGTGGATGTAATTGATTTCCGCGCCAATATGACTTTTTCCCCACTCACCATACTGGTGCCAATAATATATTAATTATCAGCTTCTTTTTCCTACGGAACAAAGACTTGCCATGCTGGGAATCCGAAAATACAGGTAGTTCTTGACTTACCACCGCAATTGAGCCCAACATTTTTGTTACTAAATGAGACAGTTGCTAAGTAATCTTTGCCCCATTTTACAGCTTTTCTTGCTTTCCAAAGATGTTAAGTGAATCACTGCAATGGATAAGTTAGTAACACAATTGTTAAGTGAATCTGGTTTCTCCATTGACTTGTCAGAAGATTGCAAAAGATGTTCACCAGATCCCTGGACACTGCAACTGTCATAAATGTGAGTCATTGGCCAAGCCTCTGAATTTTGATCATATGACCATAGGAAACAGTTGTAAGCAGCATTTGGTTCCTACTGGTACAGGCCACATTGTAGGTCCAGTAGGGAAAATGAAGCTGCGCCGCTAGCTCTGCATCCCTGGCACTCACACACATGTGCCCAAGCGAGGTTTTGCTTCTACGCATGCACAGAATTTTAAAAATGCTCTCGCATGCATGCCCTTATGAGATTTCACTTCCTGCACATGTGAAGAAACTATATCTCACTCAAACACATGCAGGAGTGCCCCGGAGTTATGGGGCTCTGCTGGAAGTGCACCAGTAGTGGCCATAAGTGGAATCCACCCCTGTCATAAGTCACTTTTTTCAGTGCCGTTGTAATTTAGAACAGTCACTAATAGTGATGGGCGAACTGAACTCACATAATTTGGGTCCGTACCGAATTTTGCGGTGTTCAGTATGCCGAACAGGAACACAAAATTTTTTGAAACTTCAGGCAAAGTTCGGAGTCGCGTTCGGCGTTCGGCGCTTTGACGTCACTGGCAGGTTGCTAAGGATGCCAAGGTGATCACTTCCTGGATTCCATGGAATCCAGGAAGTGATCACCTTGGCATCCTTAGCAACTTGATGGTATATGTGACATCAAAGCTCCACCCCAGGAATCTCTTGGTGGGATTCCCCGTTCGAGTTTGAATTCGGGTTCGGTTCGGGTTTGGCCGAATTTTGCGTAAAGTTCGTCCGAAATCGCCGAACCCGAACACCGTTGGATTCGCCCATCACTAGTCACTAAATGAACTTTTGTAAACTGAGGACTATCTGTACAATACAATGGGATAATCCATACAATGAACCAAGGGCTTTCCTGTTCCTGTTCCAAGGGTGGCCCTATTACTATACATAAGCATTTCTACTAGTTTCCATTAGATAGTCACAGCTTTTGAATCAGCTTTCAGCTAACTTTTCTTTGAAATCGTTTTTTTAAAAATTTTCATATAACACTTACTTATTGGTATCATTGCTATTATTACACATGAATCAAGTAAGGAAATTAATAAATATGCAACAGGTATGCAGCAATCATTAGCGATAGCTATTCCACCAATCCGTTAATTCAGGATGTTCTATGGTTGACGGAGATCCTGGTCAATGCTGTTATACCAACTTACCCCCAAATAAAATTATTTACCCCAGTAGGACATACATATTTCTAAACAGAAATCTGCAGCTTGAACTATAATGTGGTAATGTTGTTGCACAGTCAGCAAAATACATCATTTATATATAATCATGTCATTTTAAATTTTCTAACCACAGTTTTCTGAAATTAAAAACTGTGCAGTGCAGCGCTTCAATAAAATTTACCTAATTTATAGCTCATGAATACAGCACGTTTTTTCCTTTTTATTTCTTAACAGTTCCCTGTAAGTACAAGGTCCACTTATTTTGAATCAACTGAGTATTGGTTGGGACAGGAATGGATCCACTCACTTGTCACTCAAGTCTGACATTGTGGGCTAAGAGAGTCAACCAGCCAGCTTTCAGAATTAAGACAGGACTAGAACTAAAATCTACTATTTTTGGAGAGCAAAAGGTTGACTCTCAGTCAAGACAGAGTGACTTTTGGGTTCAAAGATTTATCATTGAGATATCTTAGTTGTACAATATTTAATTTAATTAATTGAATTGAATTAATAGAATTTATAAGCAGCCCACTCCCTGAGGACTCAGGTGGCTGTGTACCAATATATGAGTTGGTTTTTATAGTTATGTTGCTTTTAATGTCCATGAAATATTGTAAAGTTGTATGCTACTCAGAGCTTGAAAGACATCTCATGGCTTCCCATTTTCCTTTTTGTTGGGAGAAACAAGTTAAGGTGCCTTTAATTTACTGCAAAATCTAGGGGAAATTGTGCACACGGAAAACCATTTTTCACCCTGAACTAAGATAGGGTTGGGGGAGGTAGATGTTCAATTTTTTTTCATGACAATACCAACTGGGGCTACCTTTGAAAAGTGTTCGGAAACTCCAGATCGTGCAGAATGCAGCTGCGAGAGCAGTCATGGGCTTACCTAGGTATGCCCATGTTTCACCAACACTCCGCAGTCTGCATTGGTTGCAGATCAATTTCCGGTCACAATTCAAAGTGTTGGTTATGACATTTAAAGCCCTTCATGGCATTGGACCAGAATATCTCCGAGACCGCCTGCTGCCGCATAAATCCCAGCGACTGATTAGGTCCCACAGAGTGGGCCTTCTCGGGGTCCCGTCAACTAAACAATGTCGGTTGGCAGGCCCCAGGGGAAGAGTCTTCTCTGTGGCGGCCCTGGCCCTCTGGAACCAACTCCCCCCGGAGATTAGAACTGCCCCTACTCTCCTTGCCTTTCGTAAGCTCCTTAAAACCCACCTTTGTCATCAGGCATGGGGGAACTGAGACATCTCCCCCGGGCATGTACAATTTATGAATGGTATGTTTGTATGTATGTTTGTTTAGTAAATGGGGTTTTTAAATATTTTTAAACTATAATTTAGATTTGTTGTGAATTGTTTCATTTTGTCGTGAGCCGCCCCGAGTCTGCGGAGAGGGGCGGCATACAAATCTAAATAATAAATAAATAAAATAATAAACTGATGATTAAAAAAAAATACTTGATTTTTAAAAAGAAGTAAAAGGGGGAGGGAAAAAGATAGAAACTTGCCTATATATTTCAAGGACATTAGCACTGAGATGCTCACCAATTAGATTTTCCTGTTTAACATTTATGGGGTGAAAATTGCAGCAATTATAGCATTGCTAATATAAAAAAATAAGATATCCTGTATTCCTGAGGCCAGAAGAAAATGAGTTTTAAGGTACCCTAAAAAACCTGATACTAAAAATGATTTAAATATGCTGAATTAAAGATGGAAACTAGAAGATGGTAATGAGCTCAAGCTATGTAAACTCTGCATAAATGGGAAGTTGATCACTAAGACATTTCTGGTTATTATTATCATTATGGAAAAAAAGATAACAATAATTTGCAGGTAAGCATAAAAAAAAGCTCATCTATATTTAGAGTAGAGGACTTTCTCTGTCTTCCCCTCTCTGTGTGGTGGTTTTTTAAAATTAATGTTATCTGGAATAACCATGAGAAATCTGGAATTTACCTTAATAATAAACAAATTTAAAAGCTATACAGGGATCCAGCTAAAATTAAACCTACTTAAGTCCCACTGATTCCAGTAGTAAAAATAAATGCATACAGTCTGTTAAAACACAAAGGAAAATTACAGGGGAAAGAAAGGTTGATAGAGTACCAACAGAGCAATGATAATAAAAGGAAGTGATCCAAAGAACAAAAATGACATTTTATTGCCTATTTTTATATTACTATCAGTCTTCTACTCCCCATCCTCCTGCCTACAAAAAAGACCCTTCTAAAATAATTGGGTGTAGAAACTTTGCATGATTAATTTTATTTGCTTTTTCATGTATCAGAACTTGTGTGAGGGCGCTTGATTAATTTCTTAAAATTAATTGCATGTTTATCCCACCTTTCAAGACCATTCTTAGCAGTGACACACTATTTTAATCACCATCTTTGAATCCTCTCAATAGCTCCTGTAAAGTCTGAAAAAATATTACCCAAAGGTTTCCTGGTTAGGTTAATATTTATGTTTTTCTGGGCTGACTCATTAAATCGGGGATTGGTAATATTAAGAAAATGGAGGGAGGGAGGGAGGGAGTAAGTAGGTAAGTTTGGGCTTTAACCCAAAACTCATTTCTGCTCACCCTTCTGTTCACAAACTTCAGAGGATAATCAGAACTTCAGAAAAATCAATTGCTGCCAAACTGCCTTCCATTGAGGATCTGTATACTGCACGAATCAAAAAGAGGGCTGGGAAAATATTTACTGACCACTCACATCCTGGACATAAACTGTTTCAACTCCTACCCTCAAAACATTGAGATAGAGCACCGCACATCAAGACAACTAGATACAAGAACAGTTTTTTTTCCTCAAACATCATCACTCTGCTAATCAAATAATTCCCTCAACACTTTCAAACTATTTACTAAGTCTGCACTACTATTACTACTAGTTTTTTCTCATCATTCCTATCATTCATCTCCTCTTACTGTATTAAAAAATTGTTATTATTCACCCTCAAATATCCTTATCAATAAAACATCAGTTTTCCATTCCTGATCTCAGTGTAAAGTTCATAAAGAGTTGTTGAAACATTGCACAACAAAATCTTGTTTCAACCTCAATGAAATAAATCAACTTTATATTCTTTCCTTTTACTTCTAACAGTTTTTTATCTTTAATTCAATAAAAATTTAATAGGATTTATAATATTTATCTAATCATACAGAATTTCTCAACATATTGATAACCCCATTTCCATCCAAAAAAGACATTTCTCAAGCCATTGTCTAGTCTTTCTTTTAATTTTTAAAAATTCAACCAGTTTTTGTATATATCCAATGAAGTGTCTTTTTTTCAAATTATTATTATTATTATTATTATTATTATTATTATTATTATTATTAATTAGATTTGTATGCCGCCCCTCTCCACAGATCTCTTCCCTTGGGAGATCACTATCTTATCCAATAAAATTTGTTCCATGTCTTTCAGCTGCTGGATTCGCTATAGCTAATTCCCATTATAAATATTTTTAAGTCATCCTTACACCCAAGTCTACAAGAAAACAAATATGCAAATTAAAATTTATTTTGTTTTGAGAATATTGAAGTACTTTTTAAAAAAATCTTGCTTTTAGGAAAGACATAGCCACTATATTTGCAGTCACAATTGCAGCTACATAAAAGCTATTACTGAAGGATTCATACTTTAAATACCTTTTCTATGGGCTGCCATAACCCTTTTATCCCATACAAATCTGTAATTGTTTAAATGGTTCTACCTATTCATATGGCACTGAATATACAAGCCCTAATATGAAACATAAATAGGAATATGAGGGTCAATTTGGTGTAGTGGTGTAGTGGTTAAGGTAGCCGGTTAGAAACCCATAAAACATGAGCTTTAGCCCCACCTTAGACCTAAAGCCACCTAGGTAAACTTAGGCCAGTCACTCTGTTTCAGCCCTACGCAATAGGGAATGGCAAACCTTTTCTAAAAGCTGCCAAAGTAGATGCAAACTCTACTTCTGGTGGTCAGCAGGAGTCAAGATGAACTTGAAGTCTTTAAAAAGAGAGAGAGAAAATGGAACATGATCTTTCTCTCCCAATAATGTCTCTGAAAGGTTACCATATTATTTCACAGAGTCCCAGTGGAGGCAAACAAAGGCAGATTAGCAAAATGCCAGTTTTCAGTTAAAGCATTTTAAGCAATGGTAAAAGCATTGCTTATTAAAACATTATACAGGAAAAAACTGCTCACACTTGCCAAGACATATTTTATGTAAAGGCTGATTTTTTTTTTCTTCTCCTGCCCCACTTCTCTTTAATTACTATTCTCCTCCACCTTTCACACTGTTCTGTACTCATTATTTCTGGTGGAAAAGAAACTCTGAAAATGTGGGCATGGTTGAGTTCAGAATTGCACCCTTCTTCCAAAATCTGGACTCTGTGTCCAGTTTTTCAAGGGACATCTTATAGTCATTGTGGAAAACCAGATGTGGGATTATACTGTTTTCCTCCATCAGGGATCTCCTTTTGCTGGAGGTGGAAGTTAAGAGCCCAAATGAGATATTATTCTTATGATTCACAGCTCTCACCCTTGTGAACCATAAGAATAATATCTCATTTCTTAGCATGATTTTTCAGGATG
Source organism: Erythrolamprus reginae (assembly GCF_031021105.1). Taxonomy (NCBI): domain Eukaryota; kingdom Metazoa; phylum Chordata; class Lepidosauria; order Squamata; family Dipsadidae; genus Erythrolamprus; species Erythrolamprus reginae. The sequence goes on from NC_091951.1 coordinate 246,763,433, forward strand.
CTTGTAATTTAAGCCCTCCCCTCCACCCCAAATAGCCTCTGACTCTGATTAAATTTTAGATGCTATTTAGAACCCTGACACCTGGCTTCAAAAAGGCCAAATCCAGCAGACTACCTGAAGCTGAGTGAATATCCTTCTGGACTTCATTTGTTCTTATAGCAGGATTTTTGAATTTCATGGGATGCCCAGATCATGAACAGCTGTTTCATTCATTCATTCATTCATTCATTCATTCATTCATTCATTCGTTCATTTATCACATGCAAGTGAACTGGTAGCAATGGGTTTTTAGAACCCACTACTGCAATGATCCATCAATAGCTTAAGCTGTCTACAGCTGGAAGCACAAGTAGTCCTTGTCTCACAGTTCACTTAGTGACCATTCAAACTGACAATAGCTCTGGAAAAAGGGACATATGTCTATTTTTCACACAACCATTGCAGCATCCCCATGGTCACAGGATCAAAATTCAAACCTTTGAATTCAGACTCACATTTATGACGGGTGCAGTGTCCCGGGGTCACGTGATCATCTTTTGCGACCTTCTGACAAGCAAAGTCAATGGAGAAACCAGATTCACCATGTTACTAATGTAACAACTGCAGTGATTCACTTAACAACTATGGCACGAAAGGTCTAAAATGGAACAAAATTCACTTAACAAATGTTTCACTTAGCACCAAAAATTTCACGTTCAATTGTAGTCGCAAGTCAAGGATTACCTGTAATTGTTTCAGTTAGAAGAAATCAAGTGATAATGAGGTTTTCAAATGTTACTCTGAACTGTGATTTATTAGCAGAGGAAGACTTAATCTATGAATGTAGAATTTTCTTTCATTTTCCTTTATGGGATTGTTTTCTCAAGCAGTTCACTTTAAACCCCAGTGCTAGGGCAAAAGAGGCTGATGCAATGTATTTAAAGAAAATCAAATTTTACATTTCAACTGGCTGAATATCTTTTGGGAAATTCAGTGACTTTTACAACATCTGGAATCAGGAATCAGTACTTTCAGTGAGGACTGCTCCCACTGTGTATAGCATTTTGTTCAAACCAGGATTTAATAAACAGATAGCATTTTGTTGAACACTGCTGTTATTACATCCATTTATTCCCCCTCTCCCCCCATATTGTGGAATGTTTTTGTGGGAAGTATTTATTTCTCTATATTCAAGAGGTTTAGATAAGGTTTTTTTTTGGTTTTTTTGCACATGGGATTGCAACTACAATTACAGATGGTCCTCATTTAGTGAAAACTTTATTTAGCAGGTTTTCGGGCAAAAAAAAGTATTTTTCTCTGCATTTAACAACCTTTGCAGGTCTGCAAACCAAAGAAGTTGAAGTAGGAATTGAAGGAGAGTTGCAGTTTCATTCAGCAACTGCTTTGTTTAACAACCGACTTGCTGGTCTCAATTGTGATCACTAACTAAGTACTAATTGTATAATCTCCATACAGCTTCTGGTTAATACGTTTGCTCTAGAAATCATGGGATATTCATAGATAGATAGATAGATAGATAGATAGATAGATAGATAGATAGATAGATAGATAGATAGATAGGTAGGTAGATAGATAGATTCTATTTTTGTGTATGTATATTCTATTTTTGAAACCAGGAACTGTTTATTTATCCCTCTAGATAACCTGATTACTACCATTCACAATTGCAAACACCTCATTATTTACACTTGGCGATAGCTTTAAAATAACCATGATAGTTCATCATAAGAGAACAAAAAAAAATTGACCGGTACTTATGTTTTTCACAGCATTCTCTCTGTAACACTAATTCAAGATAAGGTGATGAATGAATATGGCTGTGCAGTGCAGTGGGACATAATACCACTTCTCTGTTTCTAATGCCTTTCTCAACATTATTTAACAACTGTTTCTGAGAACTGCTGTGTCAGCCAGATTGAGAAAAGAAATCCTTCCTTCAAGGCAATTTCTCAAAATGAAACAGCCCCAGCCTGGCTTGGATTTGATGGCTACGTTTAGTGATGGGCGAACCCAACGGTGTTCGGGTTCGGCAAGTTTGGATGAACTTTACGCAAAATTCAGCCGAACCCGAACCGAACCCGAACTCAACCCAAACAGGGAATCCCTCCCATGAAGAGATTCCAGGGGTGGAGCTTTGACGTCACCAGCAGGTTGCTAAGGATGCCAAGGTGATCACTTCCTGCATTCCATGGAATTCAGGAAGTGATCACCTTGGTGTCTTTAGCAACCTGCCGGTGAGATCAAAGCTCCGAACGCCAAACACGACCCTGAACTTTGTCTGAAGTTTGAAAAAAAATTCAGGTTCGTGTTCGGCATACCGAACACCGTAAAATTCAGTACAGACCCAAATTATGCGGGTTCGGTTCGCCCATCACTAGCTATGTTACAATATGTGCTATAATATTTCAGTCAAAAATGTACAAAGAAAACTCCGTGTTGTGGAAAACAGTGAGCAGAAAAATATCTGTATTCATTTAAACAGCATGTAAATAGGCTTGAAACCTTTGGGAAATGCTCCAAAAATGACAGGAAACATTAGAAGGAATATGCCAAAAAGAATTATAAAACGATCACACATTTCTTTAAAACAGTCTCAGATTTACTAAAAGTAGGATAAGCTGCATATCAATTGTCTTTATATTTTATTTATAGATCACACAAGATCCATATCCATTGAAATCTGTTACAAAAAACAAGAATGCTGGATGGAAATAGAAGACATATCAAAAGGGAAGGGAACCCAAATCACACTGTTAAAATCCATCTGTCCAGAACAGTGTTCATTGCCTATAAAAACCTGATTAAAAAAGACCAGGTTCTGATATCCCTTATGACCGTGATGGCAAACCAGAGCTGGCATGCAGCACCCTCTCTGTGGATACGTGAGCAATACCCTCAGTTCACCTCTGCCACACATGTTCGTTCATGCACCACCCACCAGCCAGCCAGTTTTTTGGGTCTCAGCCATGCATATGCAGAAGGGCCACACATATTTATGCAGGGATGCCACTTATGCATGCATGGAGGATGAGGTGCATGCGGGGGTCACATCATGCATGTAGGAACACATGCAGGGAACCACACACACAGGGAGCCTTGCACACGGAGAGGGGCGGCATACAAATCCAATAAACAATAACAATAACAATAACAACAACAACAATAATAATAATGCCTGGGGTGGGGCGCATGTGTGGGTGCATTGACATGGATAAGGGCACATGCGTGGAAGCATGCGTGGGGCAATATGCATGGAAACCACACACACCCCTGCAGGGGCTGGAGTGTATATGCAGGGACCGCACATACATTGTATTTTGGGATTTGGGCATGAACACCTGTATTCACACACATATGTGCATGCTTTAGACACTTGGTCCATGAAAGGTTAGCCACCACTGCCTTATGAGAAGGCCAGAATAAGTGTGCTGCTACTTAGAAGTTCCTGTCCTGAATGTTTATGAACCTATTATCACTAGGGCATAATTCCTGCATCATATTATTCAAAATATCAATACTGCCCTACAGTACACTAATTTCTGGAAGTGCCCATGATTCCAACCACCCACCCCCACCTCCAAACTTTGAACTTCTTGTTGGAAGAAATATCCTTCTGGGTTCGGTTCCAAGTGGGAGAAAAGACTCTGAATTCATGGAAGTTGCTTGGAAAGAAGGTTTAATGGAGGACAGCAGGACCATATGGTCTGAGGTCCTGGGGAAAGGGGGATCACGTGATGTTCAAGAAGAGAAAAGGGTGTTGCTGAGAGTCCCTGAATATTTTATAACCTCTGTTGGGCCCCACCTCAGAGGTTCCTGTTCCTGTATAAGAAATGGACTCTGATTGGTGGGGTTGGGGTCTTAGCTAACTCTGTAGGCTTCTGTCTGTGTCCCACCAGGCTTGGCTGATGTAATCTTCCCAGGTGCCATTGCTGAGTTTCTGTTTGCTAGATGGGTCTGCCTGAAGGGGGTAGATCTTTGTTATGTAGAATAGACTGGTCCAGGCCATTAACAAAGGTGGGGGGCCACATGGTAAGGAAAAACAAGACAATTTCCTCACACATCTTAACAGCCTACACCCCAAAATACAGTTTACTATGGAAACAGAAATCAATGATCAACTTCCCTTTCTAGATGTACTGGTCTATAAAAAACACAATGGCAGCCTAGGACACACTATCTACCAAAAGAAAACCCATACCAACCGTTATCTAAATGCACACTCACACCACCACCCCGCACAAATCACCTCAGTGGCCAAAACTCTCATCACAAGAACCAAACGCTTAGCTGACCATGAGCACTTAAAAACTGAATTGAACAAACTCAAAGATGTATTAATTTCTAATGGATTCGAAGGGAAAACAATCACAAACTTAATCAAAAAAGAGACACCCCCCAAAAAACAAGATCAAGAACAGGACAATGGTACCACCATCCTCCCTTACATCAAGGGCACCACAGACAAAATTAGTAAAATTCTGCACAAATATAACATCAAAACTTCATTTTGCACTAACCAAAAAATATCTAATATCCTAAGGAGCCCCAAAGATAAAATCCAATTGGAATACCAAGGAATCTATGAAATCCCTTGCAAAACATGTGCAGCCACATACATTGGACAAACCAACCGAAGAGTGAGCCAACGCATTGCAGAACATGTGAATGCAGTTAAAAAAGAAGAAAAGACTTCCTCCCTTGTCCAGCACATTAAAAAAACAGGGCACGAAATTGACTTTGAAAAAACTAAATTACTTCACAAAACAGAGAACTTATATAGAAGAATTGCTCTGGAAGCTATAGAAATTGAGAGGAGCCCCCTTTGCATAAATAAAAGAGATGACACGTCCCGCCTACCAGAAATTTGGAAACCAGCCTTAAACAAAAAAAACACTTCATAAAAATCACCATGTCAATCCTTCTAATAATTATGATTTTGGAATTTTGAAATTTGAAAACCAGCCTTAAACAAAAAACACTTCATAAAAATCACCATGTCAATCCTTCTAATAATTATGATTATACCAACCAATCAGATCACTAAAACATAATCACCCAATCTATTTGCTACATTCAAATCAAATCTCCACCCCCACACTATATACTAGGAAGAAATGACAGTTGCAAACATTCCATTTTACAACAACACGAAGCTTGGAACTTCAGCCTGATGATGGTGAATGTGATTTCACCGAAACGTCGCATAGACATGCAAAACATTACACAGGGCAAAACCCGAACTCAGAACAATCTACATACATATACCCGTGAAAATTTACGAAAACAAATATATATATATATATATATATATATATATATATATATATATATATTATATATATATATATATATATATATATATATATACACACACACATACATACACATACATACATACATACATACATATATGTCACATGTTTTTTTGCTGAATTTGAAAATTAAGGGAGACTAGGATAGATCTATTTCGGCCTTATTTTGGCCTCATCAGCTAGCCATACCCACTGGGACTTGAACCTGCAACCTTTGCCTTGTAAGGCAGAGAATTATTCTCTAGGCTACAGTATCCAATCCCTTCAACTCTGCACCAGGGAAGGGTTACATATTTTGTGTCGAATCACCCTGGTGTATCGAAGGAACATCACAGCTCCTTATTTGCCTCTTGGCCCAACCCAGAGCCATTTCCAAGACAGTTAATTTTATTGATAGCCGACAATTCTATCTATATATGTCGCATGGTTTTTTTGCTGAATTTGAAAATTAAGGGAGACTAGGATAGATCTATTTCGGCCTTATTTTGGCCTCATCAGCTAGCCATACCCACTGGGACTTGAACCTGCAACCTTTGCCTTGTACGGCAGAGAATTATTCTCTAGGCTACAGTATCCAATCCCTTCAACTCTGCACCAGGGAAGGGTTACATATTTTGTGTCGAATCATATATATATATATTCGTAGATTTTCACGGGTATATGTATGTAGATTGTTCTGAGTTCGGGTTTTGCCCCATGTAATATTTTGAGTGTCTATGCGACGTTTCGGTGAAATCACATTCACCATCATCAGGCTGGAGTTGTAAGCTTACAACTTCAGCCTGATGATGGTGAATGTGATTTCACCGAAACGTCGCATAGACACTCAAAATATTACACGGGGCAAAACCCGAACTCAGAACAATCTACACACACACACACACACACATATGTATATATATCCCGATAAATAGAAGTCTCCAGATCTACATTACTAACCATTACACACAGAAATTTCAGAACTGTGTTATCTCAATTTTACATTCTGTAAGAATTCCCCATCCATTTTTGCCTCAATCTCACACACCTTAATCTAATCTTCTAAGCCCCACACTTTCATTCCTATCTTTTCTTTCCATGTTCATATAAATGCTGCCTTTTGAAAACTCTGCCGGGATGGGGTTTGTTTGACATGTACAATGAATGGCAGTGTGTGGGAATAAAGAGTAAAACAAGGCAATACAGCTATGTGCAAATAATAATGTAAGCAAGGACACTCCTGAGAGGTAAGAATAAATTGCAGCCTGTCTGGTGATAGATCATTGCCATGTTATTAGTGATACATCAAAGGTGCTGCCGTGCTCCTGAAGTCAAATCAGGTTTTACATAGCTGTGGTGTCATTTCTTGAAATTGTACACATTGGCTTTCCCCACATCTTTTCTCTACTATTAAAAAAAATTCCTCTTTAGCCTCAAAAGCTAGAAATATAAGAAGTCCATTGGTTCTGCTATTCCAGGATTGACCATCTTAAAATAGACAGTGGCGCTCACACATTTCAAAGATATTTTTTTCTTAGCTCAGTGGAATTTTATTTATATTCCTTTAACACGAAAAAAAAAATTCCCCTGCTTAATGGACAGGTTGCCAAGTCTATAATAAAGATGTCAAGAAACTTGCAGTGAAAATTAGCGTCAAATATATGTGTAGGGATATTACTGAATCTGTGAAATTAGTTTTCTTCTGCTTTTTTTTTAAAAAAATCCTGACTTATTTTCACCCTGTTATATGAGCCCATTTACAAATATTAATTGCACAGTCATGTGAGAACTAGCAGTGAATTAAAGAATTGAGAATGTCAGTTTTAAGTAATGGTTAAGAGAATATATTAAAAACTAGAAGACTGAGATTTAGTTCTCCCTTAATCAAAAAAACTAGCTGGGTGATTAGGGGTCACTTTTTCTTGACTCAACCCATTTAGCAGATTTATTGTTGGAAGGAAAATAGATAGAGGGAATATTTTATACCCCATTTTGAGTTGTACTTCAAAAAGGTGAGATACAAAACTAATTAAATATGTAGGCCAACATCCTATTGATATCTACAAAATAAGTTTTCTTTTTCTAGACATTTATCATTATTATTGTTCTCCACCTTATAACATTCATACAATATCATATACCTTCAATACAACTTAATAAATATATGTAATCATTTGAATGCAATTAGCTAAATTAAATTCCAATTCATTTTTTCTTAATTTCATATCCATTCTATTATATATTTACTATCGGTATATGTTATTTAATTCTTGTTATCTCCTTTGTCTAATTTCATCATCTGGATTACATAAATTCTTTAACCTGCCAATTAAATTTACCCCTGTCATTTAGTTCCTCTGCTAGTTATTATGTCTTTTACTTCTTAGATCTAAGCCATAATGCTTCCTTCTCTTCCTTGTTTTCTTTACTCATCTTTCTTTTTTATTTCCTTACTCCCTGTTTTTCTCATAATTAAATACCCCCTAAAAATTCCACATTTACTTATTTTTACAATAAAATATCAAGTTATAAATTCTTTATATGTTATTTCAAATTGATATCCTATACAGTAAGGAAGGGGATAGTAATTACTGAAATTCTGAAATTCCACACATTAACTCATTTTCTTCATTTTACAGCATAATTTGTCTTCTATCTGGTGGCACAAGTATATGTTTACCAATTTTAAATTTAATCCAAATCCAATTTATACCAATCCATAATACAATTTTAATTTCCAACAATTACCATCTATTTTACAAATAGTTATATCCAAATGTTTAACTTTTAGCTCTTGTTATTGTTCTTATTGTTATCCTTATCATGATCCTTGTTGTTATCCAGTACTTTCTCTATTTGTTTCAGAATTCCATCTTCAAATTCCAAAAAAACATTTCTTTAAGTGTTTGTAACAATCTTTAAAGAAGACTACAAACTCCTCATATGTGCCTCCATATTGCCAATTCACAAGACTTTGTAATAAATCCAGTTGTCTAAGGATATCTATCCCACAGCCTAATATAAGCCTCTTCTTTCTGTACCAAGTAGAGTGTTCATTTTATCATTTAATCTTTTTAAAGGTCATTCAAATTTTATTAAACCAGCAAATGGAATGTTAGCTTTTTCTTGTCCTTTTTTTTAAAAGTAGAAAGTTAAAAACAAAACATCCTCAGCTTTGTACTCAAACTGTCCACAATAAAATCCCAGTTCAAGGTCAGTAGCTGTCTAAATATCCCCTGGAGCACAGTTAAAATAGTTTCTCCATCAAGCAGGTGGCACTCTTCCTTAATCCCACAGCTGTATTCCTCCTATTCATCAATATGTTTATATATTTTAAATTATTCAAATTAAATCAAATCTTTTCTTAATTTATAGTTAGTTCAAAGTTCTCAAAGGTTTCAAACATTGGGTTTTAGTTATTGCCATCTGAATCATTTGTCTATAATCTTCTGTTTGCTAAGTAGCTGCTTTGTTATTTTTCAGTCTTTTGTTCCCCTTTTGAGCTTAAAGAAAAAGTCTGCAAATTCTTCTTCAGCAATATAACTCACCAGTTCAACTTCTGTTCTTCTGCTCTTCCCTCCAGCCCTTCTCTTGAGTTTTCCTTTTCTTTCCAGATGACCTCCAATCTTCAATCAAATCAATCAGCCCATTCGTGGCCGCTGTGGCTTGGATGACTTTTGCAAGTCATTTTCTGGTGTGGCCAGTCAAGGGCTCTTTATTAGCTCCATGGGGGGGGGGGGTGCCACTTGTCACCACCTCCCAAGTCACCAACAGTGTCCCTCTTCTTCATCACCCCTTCAGGGCAGTTCTGACCTTGAACCAGTCCCCAAGCAATATGGATATCAAGATTCCCCTGTGGAGCGCGGGGAACTCCACGTTGCCACAGCGTTTGGCCACACCATCTCTCCTACAAAATAAGTTTTCAATGTAATGCTATGCCAACCCCCACCCCCCCACCCCCAGAAATCAGAGCATTTCTGATTTCAATGATTCTGCATTGTTTAATTGTACAGTAAGGAAGAAATATGCGTGAATGTCCTTTTGTATGGGAGGGTTGTGCAATCATCTCTCTAGGAGTCAGTTGAATTTCAATTAAATCTAAGATATCATCAGAAAGTTGTTTTCAATTTGTTTCTAATTTAGGAAGTGTCCATAGTTAGGGAAGCTTCTAAGCAGTGGAAAAGATGTGGAAGAGATAACCACCACACTACCATTTTCACCTTTATCACTTCTGACAATAATCAATATTGCAATTTATTTCTCAAGCCAATTGGTGAAGATGAGACATGACTTCTTCAAGTTTGTTTCTGGTTGGGCTTTTTTTCCGTTTCTATCAGTACCTTCTAAATCTTAACCTTATTCAGAGAGGGAATACTTCTGTCTTCCCAGTGATTGCCTGCTGCTTGCCACCTATGGAGATTATTATTGTTTGTTTCTTGAAGACATTTTGTGTCACTAACTGACTTGCCACTGAGCAATATTAGCTCACTGTACATTGATCTCCTGTGAATTCGACTCCTCGCATTACTTGCCTGCACGAATGTCACAAACCATCACCGGTCCATTAATCATCATTGTTAATGGCTCTCCAGGAGCATTTTTGATGTTTGGAGACCAAAGCTATATTCTGATTTGCTACTGCCAAGTTGATTCTTGTACTTGATTATGTTTGTCATCATGTAACTGTGCCTTAAAAAAACATGCCTGGAATGTAAACACATTTAACTCAAGTTGTCTCTGTAGCTGAGCCTTCTGATTGCTCATGAAGCTGATTTTCTGCATTCCTCATAATCATACCAGGCATTTGTAAAATCTAGTTCAGGCTTTGAATTTGTTAAAAAGTTGAGGGCTTTTTGCAAGGAATATTTTCATACTTTTGATTGAAGATTTGTTCTCTCACACCAAAGTATAACATTATCATTGACATTAGCATAGCAAAGCATAGCATAGCATAACATAACATAACAGCTTATCAAAACATATATATATCAAAGCAGCTCAATAGTAGTAACTGTGAGAGGGATCTTAAAGTCCTATGGACAATAATTCAACATGAACCAGCTGCAGCTGCTAAAAAAAGCCAAAACAGTCCTAGGCTGTATTAACAGGGGTATAGAATCAAGATCATGTGAAGTGTTAATACCATTTAAAAATGCCTTGGTACTTGGAATACTGCTTATTCCAGTATTGATTGCAAAATGTAAAAAAAAGATGTTGAGATTCTAGAAAGAGTTCAGAGAAGGGCAAGCTAGATGGTTAAGGGACTGGAGGCTAAAACGGGAATTGAGTATGTCTAGTTAAATAAAAAGAAGGACTGGGGTGATGATAGCAGTGTTCCCATCTCTAAAGGGCTACCACAAAGAAGAGGGAGTCAGGCTATTCTCCAAAGCACCTGAAGGCAGGATGTAAAGCAATGGGTGAAACAAACCAAAGAGAGAAGCAACCTAGAATTAAGGAGGAATTTCTTGACAATTAGAACAATTAATCAATTAAACAACTTGCCTCCAGAGGTTGTGAATGTTCTAAAACTGATGGGGTTTTTTTTTAAAAAAAAAGCTTGGACAACCATCTGTCTGGAGTAGTATAGGGCAGTGATGGCGAACCTATGGCAAGGGTGCCACAGGTGGCATGTGGAGCCATATCTGCTGGCACTTAAACCATTGCCCTAGCTCAGCTCCAAGGTGCATGTATGTGCCAACGTGCATGTATCAGCTGATTTTTGGCTTGCACAGAAGCTCTGGGAGGGCATTTTTGGCTTCCAGAGAGCTTCCAGGGGGGGATGGGGAGGGCGTTTTTACCCTCCCCCAGCTCCAGGGAAGCCTTTGGAGCCAGCCTGCTGGGCTCACCAGAAGTTGGGAAACAGGCCATTTCTGGCCTCCAGGGGGCCTCCAGGGGGCAAAGGCAGCTGTTTTCGCCCTCCCCAAGCATTGAATTATGGGTGTGGGCATTTGCACACGTGCAATAACATGCACACACACTCTTTCGGCACCTGAGGAAAAAAGGTTCGCCATCACTGGTATAGGGTTTATTAAAAGACCTCCAAGGTCCTTCCCAACTGTTATTCATTCAGACAACTCACTTAACAAATGTTTAACTTACCGATGTCCATTTTGGCCTCAATTGTATTCATAA
>NC_091951.1:246779855-246822355 GCF_031021105.1 Erythrolamprus reginae
CCCTTAAGATGATTCGCTTGTTTTGCTCAAGCAGAAATTTTCTGGGTTTTTTTCCATTTGGATTTAGATGAGAATTATGGATCGCCTTAAAAAGGAATAAGATTCCTTTCCGCCCCTTCCAAGGGTTGTTTCCCTTATGTTGGTACATGGCTTTGACTATTCATTTTAATATCTCCTTTCCCTGCTGACATTGTCTTTTCACATTTGCTTTCTCTCATCCCACACTTCTCACCATGTCAAAAAAGAGGGAAAGGACAAATCATTTTTGACAAGGGATATGGATCATTTACTTACAGAGATCTCAAAAGTGGTTTTTTTTTCCCTCCCCTTCCTTGAGGAAGAAGAAAAAAAGTTTTGCTTCTCATCAGTGGTAGGTCACTGCCAGTTCGAACTGGTTCATCTGTATTGGTGGTGGGAATTTCCCATCACTCGCCAAACTGGCAGCAATGGCTGACTGGCCACACCCCCAAACAAGTATTCCATTCGCTATTCTTGAAAGTGGCTTGGAAAGAAACCTCTGCACATGCGCAGAGAGTAATTTGCATGACGTTATGTGGGCACATGTGTGAGTGAAGCAAGCACACATGTGCAAAACACACACTTCCAATGCGATGCGAACTGGTAGGGATGGTGTTGTGGTTAGCTCTGGCCCAGCTCCTGCCCCAAGGAATGTAGAAGTGGAGGTGGGGGAGACATCCACATGCCACAGGCCTGTTTTGCTCCCAGTAGAATCTGACGACGAAGTCTCCTCTGACCAAGGAAGCGTGAGTGACAGGGAAGAGGGGAGTTTGGCAGACAGCCCAGGAGGAGATCAGTCATCTGTATCATCCCTGGATTCTGAACAAGAATTAATGACACATCCACGCATGCATAGAGTGATGCATAGGAGACAACAACTGAAGGATTATTACAAGAGAAAATGAGTGGTTGGGTGGGGCTGCTGTAATTAGTGCTACAGATAAAAGTGCAGCCTGGTGTTTTAGCCTCATGGCAGTTTATCTGATTCATTGTTTCGTCAAGATCATGTTTTTTGCTGTTCAGGATTGTGTGTATGGACTCTCTGGACTTTAGAATTGGACTCAATTTCCTGGTTATTGGGTGAGCAATTGGATTGCATTTAACCTGTGCCTTGTGTGTACCAGAAAATCCCTTTGACATTTAAAAAGGGAGCTGTTTCTGTTTTTCTGTTTATAAATTTTTTTGGGTTTTCCTTTTATCGTGTGGTGTGTGTCTTCCTGGACTAATTACCCTGTAATTACGGGCGGTTGAGACACACCGGCAGAACAGATGGTGTGTAGAACCCACCTCTGCTTGTCGTCCAAAACTTCATAGTTCTGATTTTTGGATGAGAAGCAAAATGTTTTCTTCTGCTTCCTCAAGGGCAAAAAAAGTCCAGTTGTCTTTTGAAAGAAAGAAAAATAAGGTCTTAGACAACTAAGACCTTAATGACTGAGAATCTCCTCAGACACTTGCAGAAAGTTTTTGAAAAAGACTGAGGGCCACAAGAAATTAATCTGGAGCTTTGGTACATAAACTGTAGTTCATGCCTTAAGGTAGGACTAGAACTCATAGGACCCTGGTTATTCATGGTGCCATGCGGGGTGGGCTACTGCTTGGACAGAGGGGGAATGCAGTGTGTTAGCAAAAATGGAGCTCCACCCCAGAGCACCCAATTTGCACTGAAAGATGTTGAAAGAAAATGCAGGGTGTCCAGCATAAGCCATGCCCACATTGTGGTAGTAAAATTTTTGGTAGCTCTTCACTGGTGCCATAATTAATTAACAACTTTCCTACCTCTTGTTCATGCTCACATTTCCCCCATTTGCAAGTGACCTTTTAGTTTCCAAAGAAAATAAATATAAAACACAATGTGAATCTATGGAATGATTTAACCTACATATCAGTTCCTTTTGATAGAGATACTGCACCAGGTCACCACATTACCACACACACAAAACGATGTTGAGACTTTGGAAAAAGTGTAGAGAAGAGCAACTAAGATTATTAAAGGCTGCAGACAAAAATATGTTGAGAATGGTTGCAGGAATTGGATGTGGCAAATTTAGAGAAAAGAAGGACTGCAGGTGATATACTAGCAGTATTCCAGTGTATGAGGAGCTGCCACAAAGAAGAGGGGTCAAATTATTTTCCAAAGCACCGAAACACAAGACAAGAAACAATGGATGTAAATTAATCAAGGAGAGAAACTACCTGAAATCACTGGAGGTTTTTAAGAAAAGACTGGACAGCCACCTATCTGAAATGATACAAGGTCTTGTGCTTAAGAGGTGGGGTGGTGCAGTGGTTAGAGAGCCACACTGCAGGCTACTTCAGCTAACTGCTAGTTGTAGTTAGCAGTTCAGATCTCACCACTGGCTCAAGATTGACTTAGCCTTCCATCCTTCTGAAGTGGGTGAAATGAGGACCCAGATTGTTGAGGGCAATATGCTGATTCTGTAAACCACTTAGAGAGGGCTGTAAAAGCACTATCAAGTGGTATAAAAGTCTAATAAGTCTGACATCACGTATTTCAGACCGATACATGATATTTTGTTTAAATTGCTGCTTCCGTCATACTTACTCCATTCCACAGTTCCATGTTGCTCTAAAGCAGAACAATGGCCTCTTAGGAATTCTGAGAGTCGAAATCCACAAGTCATAAAATGGTCGTCATTCCCCATCCCTGTTCTAGAGTCATGAACTTTGAGCAAGAGTTTGGATTCACCTCAGAGTGTTAAGTGCAGGAAATCAGGAGTCAAGGCGATTCAGACAAATACAGATTTATTTCAAGCTTATGCTCTCTACAAGAATCTGGCCTACTAATGGTCAAAGCAAATTGTTGGTCGACCAAATCTAATGGTTCTGAAGGTGGCCTTCACTTAGATCTCTTTTGGGCATGAAGGGCTCAAGACTGAAGATGCATCTGACCCCTTCTTCAGGTTCAACCTGGTCATCTCCTACACAGAGCCTCATTTTACAGAAATGACACATTTCCTTTTGTAAAAGTAAACATGCAGTATTTCCCACCCCCTCTGAGCCTCATTGGGTACCTATGTCAGAGATGAAATACTCCTGGTTTTGTTGTGTCTGTCGGTTGTCAGAGAGCTGGTCATAAAGGTAGCGGAGGCTCTGCCCAGCCACCTGGACACCACAATTTGGGTTCTTTTACCCTCTGCGTATGCACAAAAGTTTTGTGCATGTGCAAAGGGTGTCGTCTGGGTAGGTGGGTGGAGCTTCAAGCTCTCTGACAATTGACAGGCACAAGTGAAAGTATCCGCATGGAAGTATCCGATGAAGGTTGTACTCAATACACAAGTGCAATGAAGCTCCATCCAGCTATTGGAACTACCAAATGGGATTTCAGATATAAGCTGATATAAGCCATTTTTTAATTCTCCCAAAGCCATTTTGAAGAAGAGTTTCACTTGAGCCTCATTCGGAGCAAGTCTTCAAAGAACTACACAGCCCTCATTATCACTTAAGCAAAGTTGATGTTATCTTAGCCATTCTAGGGCTGCCGTGAATCACACTGCAATGAGGCTGGAGGTGGAATAGAACATCAACTTGCATAAATCATGTTCTCTGTTCCCAAGATGTCCTCTGCAAATTGCAAATGATGGCGAGAATTGTCAATTAGTCCATCACCAATTGAGATTGTGGCCAGCATTGGTTCTTAGCACTCCCCACTCCCATAAATGTTCAACGCAACTCTAGGTCATCAGAGGTTTGTCAGGCTGCCAGATGAACACTATTTCACAAATTAAATTAGCATCGAGGACATCAGTGCTGAGGTGCCAAATGATTTCCTTTGTGGATTCTGGCTTTCATTTTGATGGATTTTTTTTTCCTTCAGGGTCCTTCAGAACACCATTTCCAGCACTGAGATTTAAAAAAAATGGAATATCTAATATGGACCTTTGCCAATTGATTAGGTTCTGAAACATCTACAGTAAATTTAATATGCTGTCATTTATTGAAAATATTGCCTCGTTTGCACTGTGACCTACAAAAGATAGCTATGTCACTCAAGAACCATTTAAAGGGTCGATGATTAAGGCCTCCAAATCTTGGTATTTACAATTAAGCCCTGTTTCATGGCTCATGAAGGCATCAGAATGATTGTGAGTTACTGTTCCTTAATAGGTTGCACTTTGAAAGCAATCCAATCACAGCTTTGAATAAGTGATGATTATATTGATCACATCCCTCCCAATCAATCCTTAATTAGTCATGTTTAGTGCTGAATTGATCGTGGCTTACACGCAGTTATGGTGTGTTGAAGCTGAAACCAGATTCAATAAATCACATTAAAAACCTGTAACCTGGAACAATGATAAGCAATAAATAAATAAAGTTAAGATTCCATTTCATGGCATTTTAACACCCACCCCCTACTATTACTTTTAACCTTTAGGTGCTCTCTTAGCTTGGCTGCTTGCTTGCAGACATTTTATTACTTAACCAGGTAACAATGTCATTTCTGAAAGATGAAATGAAATGTTTGCAAGCAAGCAACTGAGCTGAAAGAGTATCAGGAACTCCACAGTTAAACCCTGAATTATAGCTATTGTTTTCTCTTTTCTCTCATGTCGTCAGGCATGGGGGAATTGACATGTTCCCTCCCCCTAGGCTTATAAAATTTATGCATGGTACGCTAGTATGTATGATTGGTTTTAATTTGTGGTGTTTTTTTTAAAATTAACTTAAATATTAGACTTGTTTTACATTGTATTGTTACTGCTGTGAGCCGCCCCGAGTCTGCGGAGCGGGGCGGCATACAAATCTGATTAACCTTAAACTTAAACATGATGGTGTGTGAGAGAGAGAGAGGGGGGAGGGAGAGAGAGAGAGACAGGGGGGAGAGAGAGAGAGAGAGAGAGAGAGAGACTACCCCAGTCAATTAGCCTTGGACATCAAATAAAGCATTTCTTATTGTCATCAAAGTACTCATGTTTCCCTACAGGTGAAGCTCAAAAAATTAGAATATAGTGCAAATATTCATTTATTTCAGTAATGTAACTTAAAAGGTGAAATGAAATATATTAGAGATACCCACGGTCGTTGAAGCAGGTTTTGGTGCATTTGGCTTGTGTGGAGCTGCCAGATCCTGCTTGAAAATTTAAATCAGGATCCTCATAAAGCTCATTTAAGGAGCTGATTCTGAAAAATATTTTATAAATTATGCTAAGAGGTTCTGCTGTGGTGGTTGAGACATTTTTAAAGAAGTAGGCACATAATCTATCAAGGCCAATAGATAGAGATGATTTTAAGTTGCATAATGTCTTTTCAATGGCATCTTCTCTGAAATCGACATGTAGTAGATCGTTGTGGTTAGTTGTGGTATGATTGGGAAATGTGGGGCATGATCCATTGCTGTTTACAAAGACTGAACCAAATCCTAACTTGACTTTTTTAAACCTTTCCACATACCCTTGTTTCTCCAAAAATAAGACCCTGTCTTCTATTTTTTTTGAACTCTGAAACAAGCACTCCAAAGCACGATTTGGCTTATTATCAGGGGATGTCTTATTTTGGGGAAAACAGGGTAGATGTCACTGGTCAGTGAAGATTCCAAGAAAGAGACAGAAGGGACTGAACAAGATAACAGCAATATTGTAAGGAGAACTTTCGTAACAGAACAATTAATCCATGGAACAGTTTACCTTTAAAAGTTGTGGGTGCTCCATCATTGGAGGTTTTAAGAAGAGATTAGACAACCATTTGCTTGATTTACGATAGGGTCTCCTGTTCTCCCAGGGAGTTGTACTAGAAGACCTCTCCAAAATCCCTTCCCACTCTATTATTCTGCTATTTGAGTGTTTTTATCAATTTTATATTTAAAGGCGTCTGATTGTGATGCTATAGGAGAAATTGATATAACACAAGCCCTGATCCTTTTCTTCATAGGTTGCTAAGTTGCCCCCAAAAGGAATAGAGTTTGTGATGTGATGCCATGGTATTGTTTTTGCCATTTTATTCTAAAACACTATTTCTTCATTATGGAGTCTGGGAGAATTTTCAGGGTTTTATATTCAATGGCCAGACAACTTGCCTCAAATGGGCATATCAGCCATGTAAAAGATTAAGAAATTATTGACTGGAAACTTCCCATGAGCTAATTTCCATGTAACTACCAAGATAATAGGGGGGGGGAGCTTTGAAAGGATTCGTATCACTATTAGACATGGTTGGAGATAAGTCCCAATTAGGGCACACGTGTGATGTGTTTGAGAGTTTTCAATAATTAAACTGACATAATTACCCATCCTTTCATCCTCAAATGGCTCCAAAAGCAATGCCTTAATTAAAAGTGAATTTATGTCAGTTCTGAGCCAGTTTATTTGAATGGCTGAAATTAAGCTTCATTCCCTTTTAAAAGCAATTCAGATTCTAAGACAGGCTATCCTTCTCTTTACCATAACTGAGCACAGAGCGAGTTCTTTTGGTCCCTAGAATAGAGCACTCTTTTTATTTTCAGCTTTTAAACAAGTTTATGAACGAGACACACAGTTTGGATGCCAGCATTCAGACTCATTCATTAAAACTAGAGAAAAAGAATGTATTCTATTACAGATGGGGAGATGAGAAAGTGTTCTTTGTATAAATCCTTTCCAAATGAAATTCTCAGGCCTAATTTACACAGCAGGAAATGTCACTAAAGTTCTTTCTTTTAATGTTGTATTGGAAAAAAAGAGAATGATGACATTCTCACTGGGACTGTTCTCCATTTTAAAAATTATTATTCTGTAGGACTGGTGATGTTTTCAGTCTTTTACATTCTAGGCATATATATATGAAAGAAGGCAAAGAAGGTATCTCACTCAGGCAAATTTCTGAGGAACATTAAGAAAACGGGATCACTTTGCAAGAGCTGTGACATTTTTTATGAAGCTTCACAGATATTAAAAGTCACTAGCGACATTCAAGGTAAAGATTAAAATTGCATTCACGCTTGTGAAAGAGATTGTCAAAATTGGATGATTTCATATTTTTTGCAGTCCATTTGAGGGAAAGGGAAAAAAGGAAACCGATTGATGGTTGAAAGTATCTTTGTTGATAAAGAATGGTGCCCATTGGGGGAGTCTCAGATATTAGCCCTCAGACCAATGTCATGGCAAAGTGGAAATGATGACTGATTAAGGGCATCGCCAATAGACTCACCTTCCATACTAATTGCAGCTTTCTTCAGTGTATGACTACTACTGGATTACTATCATCCTTCAACCTCAGTTGCCTTCAACTGAAGCAGGCGTGAAATGCTCCCAATTCGCTCGTGCGTATTGGTTGTCAGAGAGCCAGTCGTGAAGGGAGCGGAGGCTCCACCACCCGGAAGCTGCCATTTGGATTCTTTTATCCCCTGTGCACGCGGAAAACATTCTGTGCATGCTCAGAGAGTAAAAGAACCCAAATGGTGGCGTCCAGGTGGCTCGGCAGAGCCTCGTGCTCACTTTGCGACTGGCTCTCCAACGACCGATAGGCATGGACCTCATGGTCCATCTAGTCTGCCCTTATACTATTTCCTGTATTTTATCTTACAATGGATATATGTTTATCCCAGGCATGTTTAAATTGTTACTGTGGATTTACCAACCACGTCTGCTGGAAGTTTGTTCCAAGGATCTACTACTCTTTCAGTAAAATAATATTTTCTCATGTTGCCTTTGATCTTTCCCCCAACTAACTTCAGATTGTGTCCCCTTGTTCTTGTGTTCACTTTCCTATTAAAAACACTTCCCTCCTGAACCTTATTTAACCCTTTAACATATTTAAATGTTTCCATCATGTCCCCCCTTTTCCTTCTGTCCTCCAGACTATACAGATTGAGTTCATTAAGTCTTTCCTGATACGTTTTATGCTTAAGACCTTCCACCATTCTTGTAGCCCGTCTTTGGACCCGTTCAATTTTGTCAATATCTTTTTGTAGGTGAGGTCTCCAGAACTGAACACAGTATTCCAAATGTGGTCTCACCAGCGCTCTATATAAGGGGATCACAATCTCCCTCTTCCTGCTTGTTATACCTCTAGCTATGCAGCCAAGCATCCTACTTGCTTTTCCTACCGCCCGACCACACTGCTCACCCATTTTGAGATTGTCAGAAATCACTACCCCTAAATCCTTTTCTTCTGAAGTTTTTGCTAACACAGAACTGCCAATACAATACTCAGATTGAGGATTCCTTTTCCCCAAGTGCATTATTTTATATTTGGAAACATTAAACTGCAGTTTCCATTGCTTTGACCATTTATCTAGTAAAGCTAAATCATTTACCATATTACAGACCCCCCCAGGAATATCAACCCTATTGTACAATAGGCTACAATATGCAATCGGCTACAATAGAACATTTGCACGTAGCACAAAAATTCCGCTCTTTAGCATGCCACCACTCCATCCTACTGAGATGGTTGCTTTGAATCTGCTATCTGAACTGATCGGTTTCCTCTCTTGATATTCTGTCCTTAGAAAGCTGCTTTCATTTGAGGTGGGTGATTAGAAAAATTCAGGCTAAAAAATGTATCTCTAACATAAGGCGACTTGGAAAATGAGTGTTTAGAATGCATGCACACATAGTTCAACATCACACTATGGATCTTTGGAGAGGGCTTAAGCTTGATTGGGGTGCTCAAAACTAAATCCAGTATGATTTAATGATCAGAATAAGAATAAAATTTGGAAAATTGATCTTTTTCTTCCGATAATATAGCATAGGACAGTGATGGTGAAGTTTTTTTTCCATCGGGTTCCAAAAGTGTGTGTGCACCAATGCCTAAAATTTAATCCCCCCTGCACCATACATCCATGTGCATGGTATGTGACACCCTCCCACCCTCCATGCATGCATGCACCATCCCCCTCCCCCATTTCCTGAATTCCAGTGGGTCCAGTAGTCCTATTTTTTGCCCTCCCCATGCTCCAGAGGCTTTCTTGGAGCCTGGGGAGGGTGAAAACATTCTCCCCTATCCCCCAGGGGCCCTCTGGAGGACAAAAATGCCCTCCCAGAGCCTCCGTGTGAACCAAAAATCAGCCTTAATGGTGCGCATATGCACCCTGGAGATGAGCTCGGGCAACAGCTCATGTGGCAGCTGATATGGCTCCAGGTGTCACATGTGGCACATGTGCTATAGGTTCCCCATCATGGGCATAGGAAAACATTGTAGGATTAAATGTGGAGGTAAAATTTACCTTTGAATAGATGATGCATTTCAAATCCATCAGTTTGCACAGGGTTTTTGAGCTCCTATTCTCTAAAATCTTGCTATCCTTTAACTTAGATTTGGAGTTAGAAGTTGACATGTGTAGTCCTTATGGTAGGGTATAGCTACATCATTTTTTATAATATCTCCTGAATTAAATGTTACATAGTAAAGAATAATAACCTAATCATTAGTTCAAGTCAATTAATCCTTGCAGTTCAAGAAACATTATTACCCAGTTATTGAGGATAAGGGCAGGAACAATGGAGTGGGGTGGGGGTGGGGGTGGAACAAATATATATATATATTAAAAAATACAAAAACCAACACAATTTCATCTTCAATGAATACTTGAGACTCAATGTCAAGTGGCAGAATCAACACATGATAACTGAGTCAAAGTTAAGAGTTCTTATCAAGCAAAATCAGAACATCTTCCAAGCTGCTAAAAAAGAGAACAACTTATTGTAGCTTATTGATTGCTACCAAGTGCACGATTTGAATTTTTTATATTTTATGATTTCTGTGCTCCCTCTCCTGTTCCAGATTATTCAACATGAGTTTTGCTTTATGCCTTGCTAAAAGATGGCGATAGGTTGCCATGCATTAGGCAAAATCCAGAATTTAGAAGACTAGGAAAGTCAGACTCAAATTTTCCAAGGCTGACAAATTCCCTGTTATCATCAACTGTCAGATGGCAGATCTTCCTAATTATTTTCTTTCTCCGAAGGGTTCTTAGATTCATTCTACAGTTTAGGTTGATCACCGGCAGCCTCATTCTGATTTTTAGAAATATGGAATTCCCTCTTTTTCTTCTCCTTACAACATAGGATCATCTGCCATCAGCCAACATTGGGAGACATTTCAAATTAATAATTTTATGGGCATAAACAAACTCATATAGTGAATAAGACAGAAATAAGGTAGTATTTTTTTTTTTTGAAAACTCACTAAAGGATTCAAAGGTGATGTTCTTTTATAATTCCTCCTTGTCCTCCATAATCACATTACGATATTACCTTTATAATAATAATAATAATAATAATAATAATAATAATAATAATAATAATAATAATATTAATAATAATAATAATAATTTTTTAGATTTGTATGCCGCCCCTCTCCAAAGACTCTGAGCAATATCTCAGCAAAAGGATGATCCTCAGCTTTATATATCCTTATTAATGTACTCGCTCACTGTTTATATTTTGATTTGGATACATCTTTTGCCCCATCCTTAGATAGAGAGAATCTTACATTCCAACTTTCAAGTATATCAAATGCTTGAAGACCTTTAAAGGCTTGTGAGTTCCAGATAAGATGAGGCTAAATATTGGAGCAATATTGTGTGGGAGATTTGTCTCTCTACTTCATTTCTACTAAGGTCTAGACCAGGGGTGAAATGCTACTGGTTCAGTGATGGGCTCATACGGGTATGGTCAGGTACGCAGAACCGGTAGAAAAAATTTGGTTCCCCCCCCCCCCTTCTGGGCTCTGGGTATGTTTTTCCTATCGCAGTAAATGAGGTTGAATGTGTATAATCTTAGAAGAGCTCTGTGTATGTGTGTGCATGCGCATACACTTTATATAGTAGATAATGTATATTTTTGTTTGCCTGTGTGTAATATGTATGTACACATATGGCATATATATATATAGAATTAAATACTATATTTTGGATGTTTAATAATAGTAAATAGATAGGGAAATTGTATCTCTTTGAGACGGAGAGGCCAGGCACTCTAACCCTAACCCAAACCCTTGATGTGAGTGATATCAAGTTGGCCAACTGTAAGCCAGTCACATGATCTTTAAGCCAGCCTCGGCCACATGATCATCAAACCACTCCCAACTGGTCACATTGCTGGCAAGCCACACCCACAAAATAAGCCACTCCCATAGTTTGGTAGTAAAAAATTCTGCAGCCCTTCACTGTACTGGTTCCAAACATTTCCCAAACCTATAATGGTTTGTCAAACCTATAGTGATGGCTGGCTGGCCACGCCCTGTCCCTGTTCTGCAGCTTGCCTACCTGAAGCACTGAGCCCCTGATCTGCCTGCCAGGTAAGCCTGTCTGTGACCACCACCACCGCATCCCAACCTGCCTTCTTACTCCATTCCCTGCAGCCTGCAGCCCTGACATGCTTGCCTGTCTTCCACAGGGCCTTCCCGGTGTGTCCCCATGGCCAGCTTGTGAAGGCAGGCAAACAGAAAGCTTCATGGAAGGCACATTACAAATTGCTTTTGGGCTTCTGCACTTTTCCTAATAACGCCAATTTCTCTTTGTATAATGAACCTCTATACGTTGTTCAGCAACTCAGGCCTCACACTTTTGAATTTGGAGGAGCGATTAGAGTTGGTATTTCTTCCTCATGATCTGCTGATAAAATGCTGCATAGATGACGCAGCACAGCTATGTCTCTGCTGTAAAACTCAAAAGGTCAGATATTGCCACTAGGGTATGCAGGACTGTTAATTGTTAAACTTCGCTGCATCATGTAAGATCTCCAAGAAAGCATTTGTGAAACACCAGGTAGATTAAATTTTTCATAAATAGTGAATTTTGAAATGTCTTCTGCAAAATAAAGCACTATTTTTGGAAGCTGGCATAATTAGTGTCACCCTTAGAATAATCACCAGAATTAATGATGAAATGTCTGCTTGACAACCCGGCCGGCTGGAAGCCGCAGCTATTGGCGCCTTCTCCAAGGTGCTGATTGGCTGCGTATACACAGTAACAGTTTAAGCGGGAGATGATACTTGATGTGTATTGGCTAGTTCCTCAGCCTGCTCTATGTATAAAGTGCTGTGTGTTTCTGTAACCTTTTATGCGTGTGTCTGCCTGTTCTGGCATGTGTTCCTCAATAAAGGCCTGTTATATACGTGAAGTCTCAGCTATTACATTTGGCGACGAGGATTCCTACTATTGTGGGTAATTATACTTACCGCAATGTCTACCCACGTATCTTTTCCCCCCTTTGATCCACAAGGGGAGACCTGGGACTCGTATGTGGCCAGGTTTGATTGTTTTTTAATCGCAAACGGGTTTTCGGAGATCTCAGGAGATCGGAAAAGGGCATATTTCCTCGGATTCTGCGGGACTGAAATGTTCGAGACCGCCCGGGCTTTGTTCGCCCCGGTCTCTATTAACAATGTTCCCTGGGAGGAATTCCTTAAGACACTTCAGGATCATTATGCCCCAGCTCCCTCCCGGTGCGCTCGCCGTTACAAATTTTACCAGAGGAATCAAGCAGAGGGAGAATCGATAAATGACTATGTAGCTGCCCTTCGCAGAGCAGCTCTTTACTGCGAGTTTTCTGATTTAAACGATTACCTCCTGGATAGGTTAGTTTTTGGGATCCGGGATGGTCGCCTCAAGCGGCATTTATTGGCCATCCAAGATTTGTCTTTTCATGCGGCCTTATCCGAGGCGAGAGCATTTGAGCTGTCCACTCAATCTGTAGCTGCCATGGACACCTCTTTTAATGTCACCTTGCCAAGTGGCCCTACTGTTGATAAGCCCGGGGTTTCTACGGTGCTGGATGGACCAGCAATGCCGGGCGAGGAAGAAGTTTGCCGGCTAGCGGCGAGTCATGGACGAGAGCAGCCTGCTACCCGCCCCCGTCCCCCACTGTCTCCTTGTCGTGGGTGCGGGGGGAGCCATCTCAGAGCCAATTGCTCTTTTTGAGGCGCTTCTTGCTGGCGCTGTGGGGCGAAGGGACATATTGCTAAAGTTTGCCGGTCCCGTAGATCCCCTCCACTGGCTATGAGGGAGCAAAAGGACTTCCCTAACTCCGGCTCCCGGTGGCAGAGAAGATCTTACTCACGCAGGGAGGACTGTAATGCCATTTACAGCATTCCATGTTCCACTCCAACTTATGTGCGGAAGATGTCCACCTCGGCGGATAAGATGCAGGTGGACACCGGTTCGGCTCGTTCCCTTGTCTCCTGGTCCATGGCAAAACGTTGTTTTCCTGCGCTGAAGAAAGCTCACCTTCATCCGTGTCAACTGAATTTAAAAGACTACCAAGGAACTCATATTCCTGTCGTGGGGGAGGGCAAATTTGCTGTCCGTTTCAAATCATTTATAGGAAAGCTGCCCTTAATTGTAGTCGATGGACCTTTCTCAAATTTGCTTGGCTTAGACTGGTTTAAATTCCTGGGTTTTTCGGTGGCGGGGGTGAATGCAGTGAGGGAGGACACGGGTTTTGACCGTTGGGCCAAAGAATTTCCTTCTGTATTCGATGCCAAGCTGGGCTGTTATACGGGCTCGCCAATTTCCTTTAGTCTAGACCCCCATGTCCCAGCGGTTCGACTAAAACCCCGCCGTGTACCTATTCCCATGAGACCCAAGGTGGATGAAGAGCTCGATAGGTTAATTGGCCAAGGGGTTTTGGAGCCGATTGACCAAGTGAGGTGGGAAACCCCAGTGGTGATTGCTGTTAAGGGGGATGGGGGCATACGTCTGTGTGGCGATTACAAATGCTCTATCAACAAGGCATTGGCCCATCATTCGTACCCACTGCCCGTGGTGCAGCAGCTGCTCCACTCTTTAGGGGATGGTAAGGTATTCGCAAGGCTGGATCTCACTCAGGCGTACCAGCAGCTTCCTGTGGACCCCCAGACAGCTGAGGCACAATCTATCATTACTCACCGGGGGGTGTTTAAGTGCAACCGGCTGCAGTTCGGGGTATCTATTGCCCCTGGAATTTTCCAGGGGCTCATGGAAAGGCTGCTTTATGGAATTGGGGGAACTGTGCCATACTTCGATGATGTGTTGGTTTCTGGGGGGACTGTAGAAGAGTTGGAGCATAGAACCAGGCAGGTGTTGTCTAAGTTTAGGGATGCCGGGCTTAAATTGAAAGCTAAGAAGTGTGTGTATGGAGTTCCGAGGGTGGAATTTCTAGGCTTTACCATTGATGCTGAGGGAATTCACCCCACAGCGGAGAAAACGAGGGCGATTAAAGAGGCGCCGAGGCCACAGTCAAAACCAGAGCTTCAGGCATTTTTGGGGTTATTGAATTTTTACGCGGTGTTTTTGCCTCACAAGGCGTCCATTGCAGAGCCGCTGCATAGGCTATTAGATAAGGAGGCTGTGTGGCATTGGGGTAGACGTGAGGAGTCAGCGTTCAGGGCAGTGAAGGAAATACTTACCTCTAATAGTGTGCTTGCCCAGTATTCGCCAACGTTGCCTTTTATTCTAACATGCAATGTGTCTCAGTACGGCGTCGGGGCAGTGTTAAGCCACAAGTTACCAGACGGGAAAGAGGCTCCGTTGGCATTTTTTTCCCGCACTTTAGCTAAGGCAGAAAGGAATTATGGTCACATCGATAAGGAGGCTTTAGCTTTGATAGCGGGGGTGCGTAGGTTCCACAATTATCTTTATGGTCGGCACTTTGAGCTGGTTATGGACCACCAGCCTCTTTTAGGATTACTGGCAGGTAATCGGCAGAGCCCGATTGTGTTATCTCCGCGATTGTCGCGCTGGATAATTTTTTTAGCCAATTACTGTTATACTTTGACATATAGACCGGGCCGCCACATAGCGCATGCAGATGCCTTGAGTAGGTGTCCCCTCGTGGATCTTCTATCTGACCCGGCTCCAGCTAGCACGGTCTTGGCCATTGGGGATGAGCCTGTCTTATTGGCGGCTCCAGAGGTGGCCAGGGAAATGGAAAGGGATCAAGTTTTGGCTAGGATTAAGCAATGGGTTCTCCGTGGCTGGCCTGCCTCCTCTCCGGGAGAAGCGTTTGCTTTGTACTTTCGTTGTCGGAACGAGTTGTCATTAGAAAAAGGTTGTTTACTCAGAGGTAGCAGGGTAGTGATTCCCCCCAAGCTACGTTTCAGAGTTTTGCCACTGTTACACAAGGGACACCCAGGCATAGTTCGTATGAAGGGTCTTGCTCGTGACTACGTTTGGTGGCCGGGCATGGATAAAGAAATTGAGCAGCAAGTGGCAGCTTGCCAGGTGTGCCAGGAAAGCCGATCTTTTCCCCCTCGCGCTGAACCTTTATGTTGGGAGCCACCTGCAGGGCCTTGGGCACGGCTACACGTGGATCTGACGGGCCCTTTCTTGGGGGAATTTTTTTTAATAGTGGTGGATGCCCACTCTAAGTGGTTAGAGGTGATACGCATGAGGTCTACCCAGTCTCCGGCTATTATTGAAGTGTTAGAATCATTATTCGCCTCTCACGGATTCCCTGATCTACTTGTCTCCGACAATGGCCCACAGTTTACTTCGGTGGCATTTGAATCATTCTTAGCGGCTGTGGGCATCCGGCATGCCTTGGCATCGCCTTGGCATCCGGCTAGTAACGGTCAGGCGGAGCGCATGGTTCGCTCCGCCAAGGATGCCCTCAAGAGGATGCCCCATGGGTCATGGCACCAGCGAATAACAGAGATGTTAATGGATCAGCACTCCACACCTTGTGTGACAACCAGTAAGACCCCGGCAGAGTTGTTGATGGGAAGGAAACTTAGGACTACCCTAGACAGGTTACATCCATTGTATGCACAAGCCGCACAGTGGCCAGAGCCGCCCAGTAGGAGAATAGAGGTAGGCGATGTGGTGCATGTCCGGGCTTACTCAGGTGGGCGGAATTGGGAGCAAGCAACGGTGAGCCGGGTATTAGGGCCTCGTTCTTTCGAAACGGTTTTACAAGACGGCAGGGTTTGGAAAAGGCATTTGGATCAAATCCGTTTGGACAGGGCAAGGGATCAAGAAGTTACTGAGTTCGGGGGTGGAGTACTGGAAAGGGACGTGCTTCTGGCGCCGGGGCATGCCATTGTCACTGCAAGTTCTGCCCGGAACGAATGCCCTAGTGTTGCATTGCCCAGCACTGGTCAGAGGGAGAGTGATCCACACTCGGAGGCCAGACCGGAGGTGCTTGGGGAGCCCAGACGCTCCAGCAGGATTTCAAAAAACCCGCCTATTTAGAGGACTACGTTTGCTCCAACCAAGGGGGAAGGAGTGAAATGTCTGCTTGACAACCCGGCCGGCTGGAAGCTGCGGCTATTGGCGCCTTCTCCAAGGTGCTGATTGGCCGCGTATACACAGTAACAGTGTAAGCGGGAGATGATACTTGATGTGTATTGGCTAGTTCCTCAGCCTGCTCTATGTATAAAGTGCTGTGTGTTTCTGTAACCTTTTATGCGTGTGTCTGCCTGTTCTGGCATGTGTTCCTCAATAAAGGCCTGTTATATACGTGAAGTCTCAGCTATTACAAATGAGGTACTATTTTATGTTAGCTCATCTTCAGCCTTAAAGCCTTCAAGTCTGAAGTCTTTAGATCCAAGTAATAGACCTAGGGCTTTGTATAATGGAAGGAAGTTAAAACAGATTTGCAAAAGGAAGTAGGATCTGTTAGATTGTATTGCTTCCTACTTCCATCTTTTCTACTGACCAGGATAGTTCCTTCCTTCCTTCCTTCCTTCCTTCCTTCCTTCTTTTCCTGCCTTTCTTTCTCTCAAGATAACTATTACAAACTCAGAGAATACCAAGGTGTTAGTCAATATATTTCATTGAGATATGGGAGGAAAGATCTATCCATAGAGAAGTGGTTCAGACTAGTTACTGTGATAGTTCATTAAAATACTTTTTTAAATTTTCTCTTAGGAGGAACAATTCTAAGTATTCCCTTTTAGATAATCAACTGGAGCCCTTTTGCAGATCCTATCAGCAGTTACCTTTGCTTAATCGATAGAAGGACTTATGCTATAAAGCATCCACAGGATGTAAAATATGATCTCTCCTTAATAATTTTAGAAATGGGTTCCAAACATACTTTTAATTATTTTTTGGGTTTGTTATTATTTAACTCTTTAAATCGCTATGTTAAAATATCTTTTTGTTTGAATAATATGTTAGGGTTTGAATTAAGGCCTTTTTGTAATTTTGCTTATAGTCTAAAGTGACCAGATGTCCTGCTTTTGGTGGGACTGCCTCTATTTTTAATAATTTATCCCACATCCCGCAATCTTTTTAAAAAGTCTCGATTTTTACAAGTTAGGGAACGGCAGGAGAAAGGCAGTGCGGGCTTGCTGCTCTATGAGGTGGGAATGGGAGGAAGACTATGTGGCTGGAAATGAAACATGTGTAACTGGGAAAGCGAGTAGGGAGAGTGAGAGCAAGCGAATCCCAAGGCAGAGCAAACTCAGGAGGAGCCCATCCTGCGTTTTGGGAGATGCTTTGACAAAGTCTGTGCACACCTCCCTGCCCTCCATCTGAAAGGTCCTGGCTGCAGCTTCCTCCCGTTCCCCCCTTTTGGAACTTGGGAGCCTGTGAGGTAGCCCCATGCAAAACCA
Source organism: Erythrolamprus reginae (assembly GCF_031021105.1). Taxonomy (NCBI): domain Eukaryota; kingdom Metazoa; phylum Chordata; class Lepidosauria; order Squamata; family Dipsadidae; genus Erythrolamprus; species Erythrolamprus reginae. The sequence goes on from NC_091951.1 coordinate 246,797,355, forward strand.
CTGCCAGGTAAAGAGAGAAGTAGATGGCTCCCTTCCCCATCCTCTCCTCTCCCCGCCTCTCCCCTTTTTTTCCTGGGTTGAACCCAAACACAGAGCCAGCGAGGAGGAAGGCAGGCTTGGAAGGGGCTCCCGAAGGATGGAGACAGCAGTCTCACTGGCTTTTCCCTTGCCCTGCCATGGAAAGGGCAGGAAAGGGTTAATAACAGGCAGATGACGCCATCAGCCCTGCAGGCTTTGCAATTAACATCGGGGAAGGGCCCTTGGCCATGTGGGCAGGCTCTGCATGGCTCCAGATGGAAGGAAAGAGTGCAGAGAAGTTTAGGTTGGTATATTTCACCATGTGTATGTGTGTGTGTGTGTTGTGCAAGCAGCAGCAAATAAGCACCAACTCAGCGGTGGTGAGTTTGTCTTCTCAAAACTTAAGCAATCTGTTGTATCTGGATTGCTGGCTCCCTCCCCCCCAATGGTGTCCCGCTTTAGCAATGTTAAAATCTGGTCACCTTATTATAGTCTAAATTTTAAAAATACTGAAAAACTGTGTCAGGCAACATATACTAAGCCATACAAAGTGAAACATGACTGTCACATAACCTGGCCTCCTTGGCCAAGCCGGGATAAAATTCTGAAACATAGTAGACGATGCTTTCTTAATTCTACTTTTGAATTAAGATCGATGTGGTCTTTTGTTCGCTGGGGAATCATTTTATTCTATCTTGCTGAGAAGGAAAATAGGTAAGACAGCACTTTTTCTACAAAGTAAGCATCTGTCGCAATGCTTAAAGAGATTCTTCAAATGTCAAGGACAAAGCAGAATTGTAAACTTTAGTCCTATGTCTTGTGCTCTGGATGCATACAAAGAGCCAAACTGCAGGAAGAGGGGAGGGGAAACGGACCATCAGGTATTGGATATTGAAGAGGCCCAGACTTCAATTCTATTATCAGGAATAGTTAAAACAGAGCTTAATTATATATGATGCTTGAACATATTTATAGAATGAAGTTTCCATATATTTCTGTGGTCCAATAATTGCAAGTAAAATCTGATGGCACATTAGGAAAGGAAACATGGAACTAAAACTGGTGTTGGGGGATGGAGAGTGTATACCCCACCCAGGACTGGATTCCTATTTTCGCTGCTACTGGTGCACTGCGCATGCAGCTTCTGTTCGCCTGTGTTAGTATGTCTTGGTGCAGCTCTGTGCGAAACCTTCGACATACAATCAGCAGAGTTGTTGCAGTTGTGTAGATAATGTGGGCTAGCCAGTTAAAGACTCAGACTTAGTATTAAAATACAGTGGTACCTCATCTTACAAACGCCTCTTCTAACGAACCTTTCAAGATACGAACCCGGTGTTTAGGATTTTTTGCCTCTTCTTCCGAACTATTTTCACCTTACGAACCCAAGCCGCTGCTGCTGGGATGAAGGGGTTTCTTTCCCCCCCCCCTTTTTTTGAAGAAAGAAAAGGGAGGGGCGGCTTGGAGGGGGAAAGACTTTGCAGAGAACAGCGTGTTTGCAGAGGCACTGAAAGGGTGTCTTTTGAAGAAAGAAAAGGGAGGGGCGGCTTGGAGGGGGAAAGACTTTGCATTAACAAAAGTAGGAGAACAGCGTGCTTGCAGAGGCACTGAAAGGGTGTCTTTTGAAGAAAGAAAAGGGAGGGGCGGCTTGGAGGGGAAAGACTTTGCATTAACAAAAGTAGGAGAACAGCGTGCTTGCAGAGGCACTGAAAGGGTGTCTTTTGAAGAAAGAAAAGGGAGGGGCGGCTTGGAGGGGGAAAGACTTTGCAGAGAACAGCGTGTTTGCAGAGGCACTGAAAGGGTGTCTTTTGAAGAAAGAAAAGGGAGGGGCGGCTTGGAGGGGGAAAGACTTTGCATTAACAAAAGTAGGAGAACAGCGTGCTTGCAGAGGCACTGAAAAGGTGTCTTTTGAAGAAAGAAAAGGGAGGGTCAGCTTGGAGGGGGAAAGACTTTGCAGAGAACAGCGTGCTTGCAGAGGCACTGAAAGGGTGTCTTTTGAAGAAAGAAAAGGGAGGGGCGGCTTGGAGGGGAAAAGACTTTGCATTAACAAAAGTAGGAGAACAGCGTGCTTGCAAAGGCACTGAAAGGGTGTCTTTGAAGAAAGAAAAGGGAGGGGCGGCTTGGAGGGGGAAAGACTTTGCAGAGAACAGCGTGCTTGCAGAGGCACTGAAAGGGTGTCTTTTGAAGAAAGAAAAGGGAGGGGCACCCCCCTTGCCTTTCTTCCTTCCCACTCACCCTTTAGCCTAGCCTTGCTTCTTCCACCCGCCCCCTTTAGCTGCTCCTCCCTGCCCTCTGTTCGCCTCCCTTCTAAAGTTTGGAATTTCCCTGAAGGATTTGCACGTATTATTTGCTTTTACATTGATTCCTATGGGAAACATTGTTTCATCTTACGAACTTTTCACCTTACGAACCTCCTCCTGGAACCAATTAAGTTCATATCATGAGGTACCACTGTATTATTATTTACGAATATACAACAATATTAACAATAGATTACAAACCTTACACAGCAAAGAATAATAGAGCTCACTAACAAAGATATCTCAAAGTAACTCACCCCACAGGGAACGGTGCTGGCGCCCTCTTATGGCCAACCAGTAAAAGTTTTTAAAGACACAGTCTTTACTTTAATAGACCAACCTTGTTAGTTTACTGTAGGGTAATCCCAAAGTAGGTTATGTACCATGTACTAACAATCTCCCCACTTGGGGTTGACAACAGAGTTTCCATTCAACACAGTTTCACATTTACTGTCTCACATTGTACCTAATACAACTCTCAGTATGTAGTTTAGCTTCTTGTGCCTTGGTAAAATTGTCAGCTATGTAATCCATACTCTCACAGTACTCAAGTTTTATCACATCTTTTACCCACTCCCTTACATTCAAATACTGCTTTGCCCTTAGCCATAGCTGACTGGTTATCTTCATATACTTTGCGTGCATGCGTCCAAGCGTATTTTTGCTTCTGTGCATGTGCAGGAAGCAAAATGTTGCGAGGAGGAACTGCACAAATGAGATTTTGTTGTGGTTCAGCCTGAGGCTGCTGAGGGACCGGCTGTGTCTCTGCTGGCTCCATGCCCGGAGGAGGATGACAGCGAAGAGGAGGGGGCTGAACAGTCAGATGGGGGAGAGGAAAGTCAGGAATGGGATGAAGGAGAACAGCATGAGAGCCCCGGGGGGGGGCTCTCCCCAGCCAGTAGCTTGGAGTCATTAGGTGATGAAGCACAAGCCGTCATTGACATGCGACAGAGACGTTCAGATCAGAGAAAGGAGCAATTAAAGAAGTATTATCAGCACTGAATTAGGAACAGCTGGGCTTGGGTGTGGTCCTCCTTAGCAGGGTTTAAAAGGCAGACAAGCCCTTGAAGCCATGTGGAGTGTTATCAATTGGAGTTACGGTGTCCTGCTTTGTTCTCGACGTCTCTGTTCCTGGCTTGGGGCCCAGCAGTTTGGAAGACCTGTGGGAGGTGTAGGTCTGCTATCTACAGTCTCGTTTTGGCAGCAAGAATCCTGTATTGTTGCATGGACTTTTGTCTTCATGGATATATTTGAAGATACAGCGTTTTCCTGTTTGTAAGGACATTTTCTGTTACCTGTGTTTTTCTTGAATTTTATAAACTGCCTTTGCCTTTTATCGGTGTGTCTGGATTCTCTTTTTGGGTTGGTATTGGCTTCCAGAGTGACCCAGACAGAACAGATTTAAGTGACTTTTTCGCATCCACGCGTGCACAGAAGCTAAACCACCAAAATCTCACATGCGCGCACATGCGGAGAAGCAAATAATCATCAAAATCTCACATGTGCGCATGTCCCCTTGCAACATTTTGATTCCTTTGCATGCGCAGGAGCAAAAACATGCTGGGATGCATGCATGTGCACACAGCACAACTTCCGCTACCAGTGCACCGTCCTCATGCGTACTGGCTACTGACCCCACCCCAGCCTAATAGTTATGCAGGTGGACAATATTTCCACTTTGAGTCATTCCATGTCAAGGGGACCAGTGGTCCCCACCTTACCATCTCAGATTTTGATGAAATTTGGCACAGTTTCTTTATGATATAAAACTATGCTGTGCTAAATTTAGATAAAAAGACTAAAAACTGGGAGTTCATGTAAAAAGTAAGAGGACTAGGTACACAGGGTTTTGCCATGTACCTAGTCTTCCTACTTTTTACATGGTTCAGGCTCATACTTTGCTGTTTATTGAAAAAAGGATCACTTTTACTGCCCTTGTATCAGGGGTCAGTGCAGAAATCACAGGCTGCCCGCAAGCAGTTGAGGACATTTTGTCAATCCTTATATGAAGAGACTCCAAAATTAAAACAATATATTCTTAAAGAAGACAATTTGCTCTTTCTAATGGTGCTAAATTGAAGAGGAATGAAGCTGTCCCACAGGATCAAACAGGGCATCAAAAACAGCCAAAATTTGACAAAAACCCATTAAATACCAACTTTGAACTCTTATATTTTTTCAACAACTTGAAGGAAGGTGCTGCAAATTAGAAGTCCTCATTGCAGCTGTGTACTGAGTACACCTGGCAAAAATCAACCTGGAAGACCAAGTAGTTTTGAAACTACAGCAGCCTGAAAATTGCTGTAAATTCATTTTTGAGGGTTTTTTTTTTGCAAAGTTTGAGCCTGAACCATGTAAAAAGTAAGAGGACTAGGTACATGGGGGTTTGCCAGTTTATAAAGCCTTACAAAGTGTGCAGGTTATCCAAATATCTCTAACACACTACTGAAACTGCCACGTTTACAGCTTCTGGATGTTGGCCCAAAATATCATTTTTGCTGACTCAGCATTTTGCAGCCCTTTACTTGAGGTCAGCTAGAGCACACAATTTTTAGTCTTTTGAACTAAAATTGTGCACAGCATAGTTTTATATATATATATATATAAACCCTATGCCAAATTTCATCAAAATCTGAGATGGTAAGGTGGGGGTGATTTTTAAAATTGGTCCACTTGACATGGAATGACCCCTTTATGAAGTGGCATAGATAAATCTCATTTTGGGGTACTTACATTTTTAGCAGAAATATACTACCAGAGATTTGTTCTTTTTAAAATTATTCTTTCAATGCATTTAATGCAGTACTGTCATTTTTGTTTTCTTGAATAGTGTTCTACATTCTATGCATCAATTAAGCTATCACTAATGTAAGGCTGAGTGCCAAAGAATTGAGGCCTTTGAACTATGTTGCTGGAGAAGACTCCTGCGACTGCCTTGGACTGCAAGGGGATCAAACCAGTCAGTCCTAGAGGAGATCAACTCTGAATGATATTTAGAAGAGTAGATCCTGAAGATAAAACTCAAATACTTTGGCCACCTAATGAAAAGGAAGAACTCACTGGAGAAGAGCCTAATGCGGGGAACTATTGAGGGGGAAAAAGAAGAGGACGACAAAGGATGAGGTGGCTGGATGGTGTCACTGAAGCAGTTAGCATGAGCTTAAATAGATTCTGGGGCTAGTAGAGGACAGGAAGGCCTGAAGGAACATTGACAAGGGGGTCATGGTGGGTTGAACACAATTTCAGAATCAACAATGTTTGATTTTGGTGCTGCTAATTCCAAGCTAGCAGAAATCTGATGGTACACTTTTGCTTCAGGTGACTCCAAACTGGGATTCCCAAATCTTCAAATTATCTCAAATATCTCTTAAATTGAACATCTTAGAAGTTAGCTTAGAAGGGGATGGATGGATGGGTGGGTGGGTGGATGGGTGGGTGGATGGATGGATGGATGGGCATCACTTTCTCCAAAATTCTTAATCTTACCAAGCAAAATAAAGCATCTTGGCTCTCTAGGATTAAAGCCAATTTGTCATCTCTGGCAAGATACCACTAGGGAGAGAGACCAAGTGGGTGAGCCCTTCTGCTATTTCCGAACTATTGGTCTCCTTTTAGCCATGGAATACCAATTGCTGCAGGGATGTTTCCATTTGGACCACCTTACCTGGATGATGTTGTTTGTATTTATTGCAGCTGGCACTTTAACTTGTGAAGGAGGTGTTGATGAAAGATCTGGATTTGCAGAAAATATTATTATCACAAAAAGAACTGGGATAGAGACCCTTATCCACGCCTCATTAGAACTTATTTGTATCATCCTTGTTTGCACCATCCTGATTAATTACCAGCTACTAGATTTAATTTTCTCTGGTTCTCAGATTTTGAGTAGACCAAGAACTGTTCTGTTATATAGATGCCTATTTTATACTATATTATTTAAACAGTGTTTTAAAACTGCTGTTATTTTTGGAGAGTGAGGGATGGGAATTGGGAGTGGAGTTGGGTTAGGATTTTATTAGTTAATTAGCTTAATTAGTTTTTATTAATTATATGGGGGTTGAATGTTGGAGTGAATGGCTTTTGTTCACATGGAGAGGGATGAGTAGTTAGAGAAAATGTGGGATATGGGGATGAAATTGGCGTCCCCCTTGCTGGAAATGGCTATAACCCCCAAGCTGGTATGTATGGAAGAACGGGCCTGCCAAGAAGAAGAGAGGCCACTGTAGGTTCTTGTTGTTTTTTTGTTGTATTACTGGATTGGGTGGCATAGAAGTCATAGAAGATTGGGTGGCATAGAAGTCGAATAAATTAAACTAAATTAAATTAAAACATTGAGCAATCCTAAAAATAAAATCTGGATGTTCTTTGTGCATAGTTGAAACTGATAGTGGTTTTGTGCATTAAAATAGGTCTTGTGTTTGAGACGTAGAAGTACATCTTTAGCATGCTATCCTATATACTCAGGGGTGGGCTGCAGGCAGGACGGGGTGGAAGGCAATTCCACCAGTGGAAATGAAGCCAGATGCCAAGCTGACTATGCCTCCCTCTCTCATCTTCTTCCTCCTCCTCGGAAAGTGGCAGGGAGACCGGCACCAGCAGGAGTTGCAGGGGACCCATTTCCTCCCCCCTCTTTTCTCAACAGCGGATTGGCATTTATTGAGGCAGGGGTGACCCAGGAAGGAGAGCATATGAAACATGAAGCAAATTGTCACCCCAGCGAGAGACACTGCTGAGGTTGTAAGTCAAGGACTTAACAGTTCATTTCAATGATGATGATCTTTCAAGCTACTCCCACCTGGTCACATGGCCAGCAAGCCACTCCTACCCAGTCATATGACCAGCAAGCCAGGCGCACAAAATAAGCCACACCCACAGTGTGGGAGTAAAAAGTTTGGCTGCCCATTACTCTATATACTATATACCTCAACATATGGCTGTGAAAGCTGGAGCATCAAAAAACCACAATGGAAAAAATCTGATGCCTTTGAAGCCTAATGTTGAAGACAATTGTTTATTACCCTTGACACTCAGAAGAATAAATAATTCAATATCAGATGAAGTAAAACAAGATAGCTCACTGGAACAACGAATCATAAAGCTTAAATATTTGGGGAAATAAATGTCGAAGCAAAAAATCTTTTGAAAAAGATCATATTGTAAAAAGAGACAATCATTAGATATTTTTCTGATACCACAAGCGTACAACTGACATATAATCCTAGCGAAATGATGTTCATTAGGTCATGAAGACTTCAAAAATGACATTCTGACTGAATAACAGCAGAAACTTTTTTGCTAACAAGGTGCAGTTCTGTCCAAATTTGACACATGAAAATATGTCCAGGATCCAAATATTATAACCTTAAACAATTTCTGGCCAATTATTAGAAAACAGACACTCAAAGAATCCATAGCTTTCATTGCGTGTCACTTTTCCTAGCTAGACACTTTGTACCATCTTTTTTCAAACATATGATGACTGTATGCATCTTTTTCCAAATAAGCCTTTTTCTATACGTCATTCTAAATTATATGCATTTTCCCCACTGCAAATGCATTAATTGTCAAGTGGCTGCAGAAGTTGGTGATAAATTAATGGCTTGTTGTCACTTCAGATCGTGCAGAATGCAGCTGCGAGAGCAATCATGGGCTTTCCTAAATATGCCCATGTTACACCAACATTCCGCAGTCTACATTGGTTGCCGATCAGTTTCTGGTCACAATTCAAAGTGTTGGTTATGACCTATAAAGCCCTTCATGGCATCGGACCAGAATATCTCCGGGACCGCCTTCTGCCGCATGAATCCCAGCGACCAGTTAGGTCCCACAGAGTTGGCCTTCTCCAGGTCCCATCGACAAAACAATGTCGATTGGCGGGACCCAGGGGAAAAGCCTTCTCTGTGGCGTCCCCGGCCCTCTGGAACCAGCTCTCCCCAGAGATCAGAATTGCCTCCACCCTCCTCGCCTTTCATAAGCTCCTTAAAACCCACCTCTGTCGTCAGGCATGGAGGAACTGAGATATCTTTTCCCCCTAGGCCTATACAATTTATACATGGTATGTTTGTGTGTGTGCTTGTTTGGTTTTTAATAAGGGTTTTTTAGTTATTTTAAATATTAGATTTGTTATATGCTGTTTTTATTATTGTTGTTAGCCGCCCCGAGTCTACGGAGAGGGGCGGCATACAAATCTAATAGATAGATAGATAGATAGATAGATAGATAGATAGATAGATAGATAGATAGATAGATAGATAGATAGATAGATAGATAGATAGATCTATACAAGACCTGATGTTGTGGGAGCTTGGGATGGGTCAATTCCAAGAGGGAACAGATACAACTACAAAGCATTCTTCAACCACATTCCACAAGGGCAGAAGTGAAGAAAAAACTAGCCATGCTGGCACACTCTGTATGGACAACGTGACAGGTTTGTGGGTGGGAGACAAGGGATGTGAACTTTCAACTAAGTGAGAAGGTCAGATTCAGGTTTTCTTGATTTGGCTCTGACAATAAATTGGAGCTTTGAGGAATACTGACTTAGTTTTACAATTTGGGATTGAAAAGTATTTTGAGATGAAAATAGAGCCCTGCTGATTATGTGTCCAAATGTGTCATAGCAGCAGATCATAGCCTATAGTGGCTTTCTGTTACATTTCAGATTTCATGCCAATGGTCATTTCTCCCCTAGTGATTTATAACGTCTCCTAAAATCACCCGACAATAGTTATGCCAAAATAATAAAGAGAGGCTTTATATCACTTCAGGGAAGGCTGGATGATGCTATGAAGGTGCTATAAGGCACAAATCTTCTCCCTCTCCATCCGTCCCTTCTCCCTCTGTGTATTGGGCGTGTGTATGATGATGATGACTAATAGGTTTTACACATATGAATAGTTTTATAGGTACAATAAGCTCAGAAAGATCTCAGGATTTTATAGATATGATTGAATGTAAAAATGAGGGAGCCAACACCTGCATGCCCTAACATTACTAATGTTTCACTCTCATGATTATATATGGGAAGTATAAAATACGGCAGTAGTTTTTTAAAAGAGTTTATGAGAGAAAATTAGCTATTTAATGCTTTTTCCTATAATAAGAACAGGCAAGACAAAAAATAATAGTACAGTAATAAAATGATACCCTTTGTTTTAATGGGCCTGACCTTAATAAGAGTCTTCATGCACCTGGAGAAACAGCAAAAATGAGTGTTCTTGCATAGGAACATAAATGAGTAACTTATACAAAACCTTCCTCAGAAAGATTGTAGCCTGGATCCCCTCTTAAAATTCTAAACATCCTGCAAACAGGAGAGAATTAGTCTGCAGGATGATATTTATTGTATCATTCATTCAAATTTACAATCATGTTTTCACTCAAACTCCCAACTATTAAAAAAATCATGGCACATTGAAAAAAGATAAAAACAAATAAATCATTTTTATTAACATAAATTAACAACAATAAACAAAAAGGTGCATCTTTGCAGATTCTCTAAACACCAAGAAAATAAAGCCGTAATATAATTTCCAAGTTTTTTGTTCAATCTGAGACAGGCAGGGGTTCCTACTTACCACTGCTACCAATGCACTCCACACACAGCTCTGGGTGACCAGCGGGTGTGCACTTGCATTCCAGCGAGATTTTGCTTCTGTGCATGCGCAGGAAGCAAACTCTTGCAAGGGGATGCCTGCACATGAGAGATTTTGATGATTTCTTTTGCTTCCGCACATGCACCGAAGGAAAAAATTGCTGAAATCTCACACATACACACATCCCCTCAAGAGATTTTGCTTCCTGTGCATGCGCAGAAGCAAAATCTCATTTGGACATGCACATATGCCCACCAGTCACCCATAGCTAGAGTTCTTGGAGAGGGGTGGCATACAAATCTAATAAGTAAGTAAGTAAGTAAGTAAGTAAGTAAGTAAGTAAGTAAGTAAGTAAGTAAGTAAGTAAGTAAGTAAGTAAGTAAATAGCTGCACGCTCAGCTCCATTTTCACTAATAGAGCTATGGTGTAGCCCAAACCAGTAGCAACCAGTGGTGGGCCCCAGCCTCAACAGTGGGGAACATGGTTCTGGTGGTCACCATGTAGCACGTAGGCTAGCACCGGTGGTGATGCTGGGCATGCACACTCGTGCATGCACCACTGACGCTTTCCCGCACCTATGCCTGCCCTGCTCAGCCGCGAATGCTGCCATTCATCTCTTGTTCGCCTCTCGTGACAGCTTCACCCACCGCCCATGCTGCCACCGCTTTCCCCAAGAGTGAGAGCCAAGCGAGGAGAACAGCGGCAAGCGGGCGATGGGGGGGGGGGGGGCAAACGGCGGTGGGTCCTTACTTGTTTGCCCATTTCTGGGGTTTTCGCTTCTGTGCATGCGCAGAAGCTAAACAGCCCGGAAATCATGCTTGTACACACACACAAGGGGGGGGGAAACAGGGGCACGCTCCCAGAGCATTCCAGTAGGGTGGGGAGTAGTAGCCCGCCCCTGGTAGCAATCCTCTACTGATCTGAGAGCAATGTGGGAGAAGTCCCAAAAGTTTCCAAGATGAACCCAAAGAAGTGGAATTTCTTGCTTTATTGTGTTGAGAGTATTTTCCTAAGGAAACTTTGGGGTTTTTGGTTGAGTAGGGTAGCAATGACCAAAAATGGCTAATTGTCACCACTAATGTCCTTCTCCAAAAACAATGAATGGTAATTTCAAGAAGGTCTCCATGCTTGTACATTGAGGTCTACGCAAATTTCAGTACAAATATACATGAAAACCAGTCAGAAATATTCACTCATTTTCTAGAAACGTATGACTTTAATAATACCCGAAAAAAGCTTAAATCATTCTATCTTATAGGTGATACTTCTGTCTTTTTTTCAGAGGCTCTAAAACATTTCACCTTTGTGGATGATCAAGAAAAATATACATTAGGAAAATGCAGGTAAATTAATTTCAGATAATTCTATATCTACAAAGCATGCAGCTGCTGGCTACAGATGAAAGAGGTTGGGTCAATTTGCAGAACTCACAGCATTCAAAGTACCTTGGCATAGCATGTAAAAAAAAAATTTTTTTTAAAGGAAGATATAATTTAAAGAGGCAAAAGAAAGCGATGAGTATAGCAAGAAAAATATTTTCTTTTGTGCAATTATGTGAATGAAAGTTTACTATGAAATCTTTGTTGTAACTGTTGGAATATTAAATGCGAGTTATGTATTTTGAATAAGGTCATCCTGGGCGGGTTGTACTTCCTGTGTCTCCGAACTCAGGGTAGGCCTTGTGCTCGCGATGGGCTTTTTGAAGAATTCTTCTTTGGAACCGAGTGAGGGGATCTGGCTGCGGCAACCTGTTACTAAGGCCATGCTTGCAGGAGACGGCCTGGGCACCAGCAGCCTGTACATCGCCGCGAGGTGAGGGCATCCCCCGGAGAGAAAGGAAGAGAAGATAAGATAGAGAAAAAAATAAAGAATCCCCCCCTTCCCGGTCAATGGTGCCCTGCTTTAGCAATGTAAAAATCTGGTCACTTTAATTTTGAACACATATACCCAAGCAGCTGGTGAAACTAAGGGACTAGCCATGGATAAGAAGCTTATTATAAATTAGAGTGGATTTTTTCTTAATATAAATCTGAGTGAAGTTAATGGCAAACTATTGTACTGTTGTCAAAAAAACAACAACAGCAGGAGTTAAGATGAACTTGAATGAAAATGATACCTCTTACTGTATCATTATACTACATTACTTACCAAACATTATTGTTAAAAAAGGTTTCAATCTTCTGAGTTAAATTTCTGTTAAAAGCTTAAGCATTCCCTAAGCATTGCAAGTTTATAATATTTAACTACTTTAAAAAAGTAGTTTATAATATTTAATTTGAACTTGGGGCTGTTGAATGCAGAACTTTGATAACCTTCTATCAGAACCATCAAAGCCATAATGGAGTCACGTTGAAATTGGAGACAGACTGGAGGCAGATATGAATTATATGATTGCTTGCATATTTCAAAGCTTATGGATAATTTGGAGTGTGGATTCATGAATATCATAAATACCTTTGGGAAGGGATATATTGATTGTGCCCAATATTATGTTCTAAATATATTCCAAGGTAATGTGATTAATTAAATCTGGAGAATTTTAAAAAAACCCATTCATTTCTGAGAGATAACTTGTCTGCCTGGCAATTATTGATTTAAACTCTATTATAACTTACATACCTCTATAAAATAATGCTTTAAACACCTCAAGTTGCAATGTTATTATTTTAAAGAAAAGTTGAAACAACATGCATGCATGTTAACCATATTTGGGTTATAATTCAATACTCAATTGAATGTTGCAGGGGAAGGGGTTGGGCCTGTCTGATAAAGAAATCAAGCCAAATTTGAAGATAGAAGGAATGATATATCTTTTATTGCCCTGCGTATCTCAAAGAAGTACAGTGTTCCCTCGATTTTCGTGGGTTCATACTTCGCTGAACGTCTATACCGCTGTTTTTCAAAAATATTAATTAAAAAATACTTTGCGGTTTTTTCCCCTATACCACGGTTTTTCCCACCCGATGACGTCATATGTCATTGCCAAACTTTCGTCTGCCTTTAAAAAACATTTTTTTAAAATAAACTTTAATAAATAAATATGGTGAGTAATAATCTAAATGGTTGCTAAGGGAATGGGAAATTGTAATTTAGGGGTTTAAAGTGTTAAGGGGAGGCTTGGGATACTGTTCATAGCCAAAAATAGTGTATTTACTTCCGCATCTCTACTTCAAAATTCGACTTTCGCGGGTGGTCCCGGAACGCATCCCCCACGAAAATCGAGGGAACACTGTAGTGCAAAAATGGTCTCAGAATCACCAAGAGTCAGACACAAGTGAGTAGATACCTTCTTCTTCTTCTTCTTCTTCTTCTTCTTCTTCTTCTTCTTCTTCTTCTTCTTCTTCTTCTTCATCATCATCCATCACAACTACAATGATCCATGGACTCCCAGCCAAGAAATGCAAAAGAACCCCAAACAAAGTAATATTACACAGCACACCAAGATTCAAAGTAAATAATCTCAGCATATGAAGTTCTTACAATATGTCAAATCAATGTTTCTGAATGTCCTGTCATCTCAAGACCACACGGTCAAGGATGTAGAAGGTAGAAGTCCAAGAACATATAGAAGTACCATAGTTTAAATATCAAAGCTTCTATGTCCTCCAAATCCAAGAACTAATTTCTCTCTTCCCGCTCCCCCTTTTCAACTGATTCAGACATTAATCATTCTTCTATCACTGGAATAAAGAAACTGCCTTTATGCTGAAATTTATATATAATTCAGTTTAGTTCAGTTTATATTTAGTTCAGTACACAATGAAGCAAAATTTGGATTATGCATTTACAGTGTAGTTTATCACTGACTGGTATACATTAAAAATCATAGAGGGCCTTCTTTTCTCTACACCAGAACCACTGGGTAGTATTAAACGTTATCACAAGCTATTATGTTACAGCTCAAAGGCAATCCCTCATTTTGATGATTTACCGCTTACTGTGTCTTAAGCATAGTGCTCAACTATTTTATATATAAAAGGGGGGATATATAAAAAGCGGGAGCAATTGAGTGATTTGCCAGTCTTCTTTTGATAGGCACTTGCATAGAAGGTTTTTAAGTAGACCGCCAAACGTATAATCAGTGGAGATTTTAAACTGTTTGCAACAGAGAATGCATGTGCACTTTTTAATGCAAACCTGAAGACCTGTTATTAAAAAACAATTTTCCCTTAATGCCAAGCAAAGATCAAAGTTTTAATGTGAGTGGTGAAAATCATTGGGTGCAGTCATGATTGATGCTAAAAGGCTTTGCAAATATGTGGGAGATTTTTTAAAACTGCTATTCTTTGTGCACGTCTATGGCAAGTATAGCGAGGTGTCAGGAGCACCACATAGTTTAATAATGACAATTATTAACTAAAACACTGAGACAGTAGTAAAAGTTCAAGAAGGAAAGAAAAGTCACAAGAAAATACTATCTTCGAGGCTGCATTCTACCACATAGCTCCTAGCGACCAGTAAGGGCCCACAGGGTTGGTCTTCTCAAGGTCCTGTCAGCCAAACAGTGTTGACTGGTGGATCCGTGGGGGAGGGCCTTATCTGTGTCTGCTCTGACCCTCTCTGGAACCAGTTACCTCTGGATATCTGAACTAATAATAATAATAATATAGTGGTCCCTTGACTTTCATGGGTCCAACTTTTGCGGAAGGGCTATACCACGGATTTTCAAAAAATATTAATGGGAAAAATACTCCACGTTTTTTTTTAACACCACGGGCTTTTTAAAAAAGTTTTTTAAAATATTTTTTAAAAAAACTGACAGCCACCACTCACTCCAGCTCCGAGGGGTCAGCATGGAGGAGCACCACTGGCTGGAGGGAACATCTCGGCCGTGGCGAGTGGGTGGCAGGCGGGGAGTCCAACCCTGCACTGATCCGCCCCACCGGGGGCGAGCATGGAAGCCAAGCCACGTCTTTTCTTTTCTTGTACAATGTCTCTTGGACAATTATCCAGAGGAGGAGCAATTTTACTCTTTTCCCTCCAATATTTAGCTTCTTGGTTAGAAAAGATGCCTGCAGAGTGGTGATACGCTTGTAATTGAACTTGTTCTCACAGTAATGGAGGACTAGAGAAGTCTTCCCCATGCAACCTTCCCTGAGTAGGGCCACCTTGAAACCGCCAAACCCCTCTCCTCTCCAATAGACAGGGGCGCTGAGCAGACTCCGAAAGAACCAGGGGGGGGGAGAGAGAAAGAAGAGAAGGACGTGCAGAGGAAGACTGCCCACAGAAGGAGAGGTGACAATCAATTTCACATGCTGTTGTGCACATTCAACTTTGTACAGAACAAAGTATTTAATGAGAATATTTCATTCATTCAGATCTAGGATGTTATTTGAGTGTTCCCTTTATTTCTTTGAGCAGTATATTTTTGCTCAAAATCTAAAGAGTCATCAAATGATATGTCACCAAATAATCTCCAAAACCAAGAAAAATAAATTACCCATAAAAATAAGGAAGTTCCAATAAAAAAAATAAAGATCTTTGATGCAAAATTAAAACAGGCTACGTTGCAAACTTTAAAAGCCACTACAAAAATCTGTATCACCATATAAAGGCTGAACGTACCAATTATCACATCAATCAAGAAGTAAACCTTCTATGCACAAAGTCCACACATGCCTTCTATAGCTTTGTAAACAACCAACTCAAAGACTCAAGATCCATCCCAGGACCGAATGATAAAGACTATAACAATGAAACCAGTGAAGGGCTGCCCATTGCTGGTGCTCCCAGTGTGTTCCTGAATACAGATGCAGGGGTGTGCACATATGGCACACATGTGTGAGTGCGTTGGTGTGAAATTCGGCTTCCTGCACATTTTCAAAAGCTGAATTGCACGCGTGAGATTTCACCGATTTTTGGTGATTTCTTGCTCCCACGCATGCACAGAAGCAAAAAACCACCGAAAATCTGCAAAATCTCATGCATGTGAGCGTCCTTGCACAAGACTTGGCTTCCTGGACATGTGCAGAAGCCAAATATCATGCCAACATGCATGCATGCCCACCAGTCAGCTGAAGCTGCATGTGCAGCTCCATTTTTCCAACTGGAACTGCACACCTGACCGTACCAGCTGCAGCCCAATACTGAATGAAACAGTTAAAGCCAACCTCTTTAATACATTTTTCAGCTCAATCTTTGTAAACAGCAATGGCTCATGGCCAATATTTCCTAGTCCTACTAAAATCAACTTCAACGATCTAACACAAATCAGTTTTGTAGAAGATAACATAAGAAAGGCACTACATAACCTAAAACCATCTCTATTAGACCTGATGTGCATACTTCTTTAAAAAGTTCTCTGCAACCTTGGCTGAACCTCTAAGCATAATTTTAAAAAAATCCTTCAGGACTAGCTCCTTATCCAACTTATGATCACTAGCTGCAGTCATCCCTATCTTCAAAAAAGAGAGAGTTCAGAAATATTTCACAAGAGTCCTTCATTCCTCCACTCGCAACAAAATGCCTTATTCCACCAGATTTGAATTACACTGTACTGGGATTAGACAATTTAAAACTATGTCATCTCCATCTGATCTAAATGTAGTTCATAAAACCATAGAGCCAAGGTGGCGCAGCAGGTAGAGTGCTGTACTAAAGGCCACTGAAGCTGACTGTAGATCTGTAGGTCAGTGGTTCAAATCTCATCACCGGCTCACTGAGCCACACCACGCCCACCGAACCATTAGTAAAAAAAAATGAATCCCATCATTGAATTAAAAGGCAATCATATCTGTTTTTATTCTTTTAAAGATATTTATATGTTAGGATGTTTTATGCTGGAAGCCTCCCAGGTCATTTCATTATGAGATGGGCAGTAAAAAAAAATCAATAAATAAATATTTATTGAATAATTATACAAAGTAAGGAGCCTTTTTTGATATAGTGATTAAGATATCAGAATAGACAAGCCATTTCTGAAAAAAAAATGCTGCCAGGAAAACTAAGAAAGAATTGCCAAGAGCAAAAAACAAAAAAAGCCCCATCTTGAAGGCACAACTTTCAAGCATTTACTGTATATGACATATTATTATATATTATATTTTTTGTTTCTCTACTTTTAACTAAGCAATGTGGAATAGTTTAACCTGTCACTATTACATTGCGTTTGCAATTTAATGACAAGTTTATATTGTGACACAAAAAATTATACTGTGTTTGGGAACAGCTGCAGAAACTCATATTTTTTCCCTGCACATGGCGGGGCAGAAATGAGACAGAACATTGCCCAGAAAGGAATTATTGAAAAACTGGTCCATCCACCAGTTCTTTATTCTGCTATGGTTGTTGTTGTGGTTAGCTCTGGCCCAGCTCCTGCCCCAAGGACTGTGGATGTGGGGGAGACATCCACATGCTGCAGGCCTGTTTTGCCCCCGGTGGAATCTGATGATGAAGGCTCCTCTGACCATGAAGACATGAGTGACAGGGAGGAGGAGAGTGTGGCAGACAGCTCAGAAGAAGATCAATTATCTAGCTCCTCCTTGGATTCAGAACAAGAGTTAATGATACAGCCACACATGCGGAGAGCGATGCATAGGGAACAACAACTGAGAGATTATTATCAAAGAAAATGAGGCCACCTGTGGTTGGGTGGAGCTGTGGTAATTAGTGAGGCTGCTATAAATAGCAGCCTGTGGGTTTGGCCATTGTGGAGGATTATCTGATCATTGTGTTTCATGACTGCTTTGCTGACTTTGATCTTTGTGTGCTGATTTCCCCCCGCTTTGAAACTAACCCAGAGCAAAGTGTGTTTCACTTTGTGAAAGAATAAGGGCTGTGAATTGCCTCACAGCTGCAAGCTAAGTATCACAGAACTGATAAGAGACTTGTACAAATTACCAATTTGTTTGGAAACAAGTGCTCTTTGCTATACAAAAAGAGTGTTCTGTTTATTTGCATTTTTGGTATAAAGAACATTGTTTTGAATTTTCAAACGTGTGTGTGTGTCTGAAATTGTATCTGTGCATTTTTGGGAGGATTCTACCAGAGAGCTCGACAGAACAGGTTGTCCTCTTTACTTTTTGCAAAGCCATTTTCAGTCCACCATTTCTTCCTCAGAAGAATGCTTATCAATCACTATGCATTCCCTATAGGAATCTCCTGTGCAAGAAGGATCAAGTTTATCACACAGAGGTAGATCCTTCCCACGAGCCACTAAGCTGGATACTGGAAGAGCATGCAAGCTTAAAGTGGGACAACAATATAACTCCCATTGCTCCATCCCATGCAATCAGTACATGGATATCTTTGTGATTAATGAAATCCACTGAAATTCGAGGAAAAAGGAAGCATCTTTATGAGTGATTACCTGAAATCTTGTTCTGATACTTCTATCTACTAGGAAACTGCTAGGACAGGGGTCAGCAATCCATGGCTCCCGAGCTGCATGCAGCTCTTTGGACCCCCTCTGTAGCTCTCTGTCCTATCACTGGCTGGCCTCACCCTCACCTCCCTCTCCTGGCCTGAGAAGGTAAGGGTGACAGTGGGGGTGGAGAAGTGGGCGGAGCTGATTCTCCAGTGCTGGTTGAGGAACCTAGCCACCCCTAGCATAGGCTTCCCTTCAGGTGACTCCTCCCCCTCTCACGACTCCCTGGTGGTGAAGCCAGGACGGTGCCCATGTGCATGAGAGCAGGAAAGGCCCATATGGAGTGCAGGCAGCTGCTTCCTTCAGGAGGGTTTTTGGACACAGCTTCTCTCCTGAATTAAGAATCCTGCCATTGCCTAGCTGTGTCCCTTCATCCCCTTCAGCCCTTCGGCTGAGCAGGGTGGGCATAAGCTCAGCCCGAAGTGTCAGGAAGTGAAGGTTGCCTTCGATTCAGTCACCATCCTCCCCCTTCTTCTCTCATGTGAGGAGGGTGGGCATGGCAAGGTGAAAGCCCTTCATGGCAACGGACCAGATTATCTCAGCGACTGCCTTCTGCCGCACGAATCCCAGCAGCCAGTTAGGTCCCACAGAGTGGGTCTTCTCCGGGTCCCATCAACTAAACAATTCCGCTTGGTGGGACCCAGGGGAAGAGCCTTCTCTGTGGTGGCCCCGGCCCTCTGGAACCAACTCCCCCCCAGAGATTAGAATTGCCCCCACCCTCCTTGCCTTTTGTAAGCTACTTAAAACCCACCTCTGCCACCAGGCATGGGGGAATTAAGATTTCTTCTCCCCCTAGGCCGTTACAATTGTATGCATGGCATGTTTGTATGTATGTTTGGTTTTGTATATTAAGGGGTTTTTAATTCGCTTTTAGTATTGGATTATTATTGTGTATTGTTTATATTTGCTGTTAGCCGCCCCGAGTTTTCGGAGAGGGGCGGCATATAAATCCAATAAAACTTGAAACTTGAAACTTGATGGCAAGATTCTTACGACAGAGGAGCAGCAGCCCTGTAGTGGCCTTCATGCCACATTTGCGCATAAGGCAGCCTTCACTTCCTGCTGCTTCAGGCTGGAGCTCACACCCTCCCTGCTCGCCCAAAGAGCTGTGGTGGGGATGGAACAGGATGCGACATGGCAAGAAAATGGACAGATCCTTAGGGCAGGAGAGAAGCCACATCCAAAGATCCTCCTTAAGCAAGCAGCTGCCCACCCTCTGCATGCGGCTTTGCTGTGCTTTAGTGCTCGCTTGAGGAGGGTCTCCCCCCATGCACCACAACCAGCCAGGGAGTTGCAAGAAGAGGAGGATAGTCACCTGAAGAGAAGCCTCTGCTGGGGGTGGCGATGATTCCTCAGTACAGAGGGAGAAGGGGGGAGAGAGGGAGAAAGAGAGATATGGGAGAAAGAGAATTGTGAGAAACAGAGAGATGAGGGAGGGAGGGAGAGATGGATGGGTAGGAAGAAAGAGGGAGGGAGAGAGAGAGATGGGGAGACGGAAGGAGACAAAGAAAGATGAGGGGGAAATATAGGAGAGAGAGAGTGTGGAGAGAGAGGGGGGAAAGAGAGAGAGATACCTTTTTCTCTCTCTGGTCAGGCTTCTCTCATACAGCCACAAAACCTGGGTAGGCATAGCTGGGGGGGGGGTGTCATGTGACTTGGTGGGAGTGGCATCGAATTGGCCACACTCACCCTGGTTTTGTGGCTCTGGGTGTTTTGTTTTCTCTGGGAAACCAGTCCAAATGGTTGAGTTTTTAAGAATACACAAAGAGGAATACACAAAGAGGAATTACACTAATTAGTTGTTGATAAGCCATGGTGGCACAGTGCTTAAGCAGAAGTAGCTGACTGACTGCCAGCTGACTGCAATTTGGCTGTTCAAATTTCACCAGACTCAAGACTGACTCAGCCTTCCATCCTTCCGAGGTAGGTAAAATGGGGACCCAGATTGTTGGGGGCAATAGGTTTACTCTGTAAACCACTTAGAGAGAGCTGTAAAGCACTGTGAAGTGGTATATAAATGCTATTGCTGTTGCTGTTGCTATAAGAGAAATGGGAAGCAAACCTGACCCTAACATTCTCTGTTCAAAACAGATCCTATCAACAGTTATCTAAAGACATTTTGTATGTCCAGTTCCTGGAAGTTAGTGGTATAACTTTCATATGTAGCTTCTTATGTAGACTAAGAGTTGTGGTTTTAATACTTTATTTGGCTTTTCTCTTGGCCTACCTTTTATTGTGGTTAGCTCTGGCCCAGCTCCTGCCCCAAGGAATGTGCAGGTGGATGTGGGGAAAACATTCACATGCCACAGGCCTGTTTTTCTCCCGATAGAATCTGCCGACGAAGCTCCTCTGACCAAGGAAGCATGAGTGACAGGGAAGAGGGGAGTTGGGCAGACAGTCCAGGAGGAGATCTGTATCATCCTTGGATTCTGAACAAGAATTAATGACACATCCATGCATGCATAGAGTGATGCATAGGAGACAACAACTAAAGGATTATTACAAGAGAAAATGAGGCCACCTGTGGTTGGGTGGGGCTGCTGTAATTAGTGCTACAGATAAAAGTGCAACCTGGTGTTTTAGCCTCATGGCAGTTTATCTGATTCATTGTTTCGTCAAGATCCTGGTTTTTGTGCTGTTCAAGATTGGGTGGGGACTCTCTGGACTTTAGAATTGGACTCAATTTCCCAGTTATTGGGTGAGCAATTGGATTGCATTTAACCTGTGCCTTGTGTGTACCAGAAAATCCCTTTGATATTTAAAAAGGGAGCTGCTTTTGTTTTTCTGTTTATAAAAACTTTTGGGTTTTCCTTTTACTGTGTGGTATGTGTCTTCCTGGACTAATTACCCTGTAATTACGGGCGGTTGAAACACACCGGCAGAACACCTTTTTGTTACCTGAAATGCTATATCAATATAGCATCAATATATGTACCTGATGATGGAAATGTCAAAGATACAGCTAAACTTTTAGATGACTAAGCCTAAGCCTCACATTCATAAGCAGCATTTAGAAGCCAGGCTTCTTTCTGGCCAAATGCAAATGTGAATCAGTCTAAAAATGTTCATCTCCATCCATCATTTTCTGGGAAACTTCAGGGAAAGGTTAATTGGTAGCACGTTGGTACAATTACCAGATGACAATGATTTTTGCAACTCAAGGGAAGTAGACTCTATTTCTAAATCATTCTATTGAATACGTACATATATCTGACATGTTTTGCTCTGGAGATGGATAGATCCTTCCCTTATTTCTCCCATATGATTTATTGCAAGTATATGTATTTATGGTAAATGCAGTGTGTTCTTCCCTTGGGAAGAAACATCAAGATTCATTACTTGCAACAACCATAGGGGAGCTTCAGAATCCCTTAAGGTTTACGTAATGCAATAAAATGTCCTATTTCTGGAGTTTTGGAAAACTCCATATGATTTTCTTTCTAAATATAAAATCTATATGTAAAAGTAAAGAGTTAATACCTGGGGACTATACTGGACCAATTTTCTTGATAGAAAAAAAAATGGATTGCTATTGCCTTCCTTTCCTCCTCCTCCACTCCTCCCTACCCATTTTCCTAACCTATCCAGCAGTATTTGAAATTCCCAGGTAGTGTCCCATTCAAGTACTATCCAGGACTAGCCCTAACCTAACTTTTAAGATTAGGTTATAGTTAGAGATAATCCTTGACTTAGGTACAAAATTTTCATTGCTTAGCAAGCCAGTTGCTAAGTTGGGTTTTGCCCCATTTTATGAGGCTTTCTTGCCACAGTTATTAACTGAGTCACTGCAGTTGTTAAATTAGTAACATTTATTAAGTGAATCTGGCTTCCCCATTATGATGCAAACATCATAAACACAATGGCAATTGCCAAATGCCAAGATTTTGGTAACATGACCATAGGAATGCTGCAGTTATGAAAAACAGCCACAAGTCACTTTTCTCAGTGCTGTTGTAACTTTGAACAATCAGTAAGCTAATGGTTGTAAGTCAAGGGCTACCTGTACTTATTAGGGCTACTTACATAGATCTACTTTCAGTTCACCAGGATCAGTCTAGAGATGGACTGCACTCTGCCATTGGCAGCGGTACCTTATGGAGGAGCTTTCACACAAAAGAGGAGAATGCTTCTTAATTCCTTCCTAGCCTATCAGAAAAGATTATTTTTGGGGGGAGGGGAGGTTTTTTCGCCTAGAGGTGGTGCTCTTGCCTCATAATCAGGAAGTTGTGAGTTCGATCCTAGGTAGAGGCACATGTGAGGTCCCCACTTGGGCACGGATTTGGACTAGATGACCTGCAAGGTCCCTTCCAACTCTGTTAATCTGTTAAATTAGAGGAACAGAGTAAGCGCAAACATATGGGGAGACGGAAACCTCTTGCAGATCAGTTCCTAAGAGATTCTTTATTTATTTATTTTGTCCAATACACAATTAAGGTTATAGAGGATATACTCGTAGTAAAATATATCAGAGAAAGAAGAGATCAAACTTTAAACTCCCAGAATAAAGCCAATTTCTTGACTTTGGCATTGGCAAAAACATACATCATTATCAGTACATATTTCTGGTAGTAGTTGACATACTAGTAGATATGTCTCTCCACTTTCACACAGTGTGTTGTGATCTGCTAAGAGCCTCCACTTGAGCATATTGGCTTTACTTTTAGGCATTCCAACTCTCAAACTATTCAGAGTTCTCCAAGTAGAATAAGAGAAGTCAGATCCTTCAACCATATCATCCTTTAACGTTATTCCTTGCTCGATGGTCTTCTTCCTCCATCTTTCAATTTGATTTTGTTCTTGAGTACTTCAAGAATGTTGACATAGATCCCAGGCAATACATTGTTTCCAAGCCTAGTGCAGATAGATTATTCACATGATACTCCAATACTGCAGACAAGTCTATGATTACTGCAGCGGCTGCAGTAGCAGCTAGTTGGTGAATTTGGATATGTAGTTTATACAAGTTTTTTGTGATACTGGAGTTTTTGTCATCTGCATAAGAAACGTATGTCCTGTATATGCTAGTCCTATGTGTGGATATGCAATTGTATGGTGTGTAGTGATGCACCCCCACCCCCAATATGAATATTAGTAAAATGGCATTGTGTAAAGCAAGGATGGGGAACAATGGCCCTTTTATGACTTGTGGACTTCAACTCCCAGAATTGGCTCAGGAATTCCAGGAGTTGAAGTTCACAAATCATAAGGGACCATCGTTCTCCACCTCTGGTGTAAGGCAACAAGCACCATTTTGCTGGGTGGAATAGTTGTGAATTGTCCATTCCTGCCCACATCCTAGCATCAAATAACAATACAATTATAAATATAGCAAAGTGGTTCTTTTTGTTATCATAGTAATACTGTTTCATTATTATATTACCATTTGTGGTAGTTTAGATGACAAATTGCTAATAGTGGTGTTTTTTTTAAAGAAACAAACATTTGCAATATGTTTTGAAGTTTAATAAAATGAAATATTAAAAAAAAAACAGAAGAAGAAGTTATCACATTGTTAGCCTAATATTAATGTGTTTAGATTATTTTCCCTTGTATCTTGTGGACTCAAAACTTACCCAGATTGTTTCTTTAAGTAACTTCTTGACTGGGTAATCTATAATGTCCATTTGATGTCACTGAAAAAGTCTTCTAATTTACATCCATGAGATATTTTAATACTGTAGTGTAGACTGCTTGTTAGTGCCAACAAATATTTATTTTCTTTTTTTCCCCAGGTTCTTAGTTTGTGGTGATTGCATTGTGCTTCTTATTGTCTGTTCCTGCAGTGTAACTTAATCTATTTATTTTGTGTTCAATTTGTAACAAGTTTTAAAGGTTGCCATCATTCTTTGTTATAATGAAGTTTGAGTTGGTGGTGCTTTATTCTGCAACTTTTACCTAGGGACTTTTTTTTTCAAAGAATTAAAGATTATTATAGCTAAAATATAATAAAAATAAAAAGTTTTTTTTAAAAAAAAAATAAAACCAGGAGAAGAACATGCAAGATTTAAAAAAAGAGGAAAAAAGATGTTGACTTCTGACAATTTCCAACACATACAGGACTAAGACATTCTTATATTTTTATTGTTAGATGAAAAGAGAAAATGCAGGCAAACAAATAATAATCCAGCTTCTGAACAACAATTGTTGATATGATCATTAGAGTATATGAAAATGATGAACCCTACCACTGGACTCATTTATTTCAAATCTGAATTACCAGTGAATTCTTTTTTCTCCTACGAGTTGGGGGTGGGGAAAAATACAGGTTTTAGGAGCTCAAATATTTAAAGGCCCACTGATACCGTTAAATCAGCTGGAAAGATTTTTCAAGCATATTTAAAAGAAACTTAAGAAAGAGCCTTAATGAAGTATCTGAGATCCCTCCACACACAAGAATTATTAAAGAAAAGCTTAGCAAGAATGGCTCTAGGGTCTATGCAAATAGCACTCAGGAAGAAACTTTAATCAAATGAAAAGCATATATATTATTATGCGCTGCAATTTCCTGAAACTAACAGGAGTTCCTTTTAGGCACATCATAGGTGGTACTTCTAAATGTGTTATTTTTGTTCTAAAACCTTAGGCAGCAGCTATTGTTCAAAAATATTGCACAGACTGAATGAGTCTCTAAGGATCATATACATATATTCATGGGAAACTGTTTCCAATTTTTTTTAAAGAAAAAGAATTTTGCAAAGTAAAAATAATTGCCAATTTAAAGAAGAG